>NW_018108182.1:182385-186170 GCF_000183805.2 Loa loa | reverse complement strand
CAATATTCGCTACAAATGCTAATTATATTTTTAGCATTGCTAACCTTCGTTGATATGTTCCGGAGCACCGTTATCCGGTCCGGTTGATGTTTTATCTCGCCAGGAACGTCGTTTTTCTCGACTTCGCTCTTTTGTTGCTGAGAATTTGAAATGAGTAAAATTTTATTATCTGAACTGTTTTAAAATTTTATTATCTGAATTGTTTTTTCTTTTCTCTGCAATCATTTATAGCTGAACATGTGGAAATGATCAAATTAGTTATATTTCGACTTTCTTTTTAGTTGTGCAGTAAAGAAAAACTTTTATCACTTTATCAGTGATTGTGAGAGGAAATCAACAGCTGCTTCTGAAGGGATGGAAGACAAGTATCGTTTGTCACTGCAGATGCTGCTGATTATATGATGATATGATATCACTGATAAATTTGTTGTAAATCAATATTTTAAGGAAGGAATAAGCGATTTAAGGGAGAAAGAATGTGATCAGAAGAGGATTTAAATGGTGACAAAAGCAAAATAGAATTATTTTTAGTTATTGCCAGGCGTGGAGGATTAAATGTCTTAATATCCATCCTTTCTTCTTTAAAGTTCATCTGTCACTGCACTGATATGGTTGATAATTTTGTATCATTTTGGTTTGACATCATTTTTATTTTAACTCTGCAATATAATGAAAAAGACCAAAGAGTCATGAGAGGAATTTGTAATTACATTTATTAATTAGCTCTTTTCTTAATCATTTTTTTTTTCCAGAAGAAAGCGGAAAGAACGAAAAATATGTGTGCGGGATGATTCAAAGAATTATTGCCAATAATTTTGGTGTTTATAGAATACAGGAAATTAGACGTAACGTAATTAGACGTACAGAGAGAAAATATTACAAATGAAGAAGAAGGAAAAGTAAAAATCGAAATGATTGCTCTTATTAATGTTATTCGTTTGAAATTAACCGGATATTAGTCAGGTCCCATGAATCTGTTTGAAAAATTATCCGGATACTGTTCAAGTTTTATGGATGATTCAACAATGAGTGTTTTTATAATTTACCGTTCAAAGTAGCAAGGGATTCTTGCTGTTGCTGCTGCTGTTGGCTAATATTCATTGAACTGTTATCAAAATTATTACTGATAATGGCGGTCCTTTCGGTATCACTTTTAAAGTTATGCTTTGAACGTAAGCTGAAACAGTTCTTGCAGCGTTCTCGTAGATAAATTTGAGGTTCAAAGCCCGAACAGGACGCCTCTGATGACATAACTGCAATATCATTGAATATTATTTCAATAGTAAACATGTAATTGTTGAGGAAGATTTTAGCGTTTCAGATTATTTTTTAGATAATCAATAAAGAATGCTTATATGTTAAGCAATCCGTGTTAGCGATTTTTTTTTTTTAAAATACTTTCTATCAATAAAAGCATTAAAATTTTTATTTCTCCTCAAAGTTTATAATTATATGCTTAAATGCATGAGAAATGTCACAGTAAAAAATTCTGTCAAGTCAAACAGCAATACTCTTTCAAAAATTTCCGCAAAAATCAAATAATTTTAAGTGATCTTTTCAAAACAATAAGAGTATCTTGCTAAGCAATACCCTGACTAATTGCAATTAAAGTTTTATAACCTCAAGATCATTTAAATTGCTTCATAAGAAATTCATGTGATATGATAAGAATATGCAAATGTCATCATTTAAATGTACAAAGTAACTCGAAATACTTTTTATTATATGCAGTAATTTCAACTTGATAAATGTTAATTCTATAAAATTTGGATCAGAACTGATTACTGAATGATAGAAATCCAAAGAAAAAGAAGGAAAAAAGAAAAAATCTTCTACTAAATAACTGTTTGCGAAAAGAAAAAATGATTTTAAGCGAGAAATTGCTTGAATTTTTCATAAATAAATTAGTCATTGTTAAAACATATGAAATCATTTGATAAACACAAAGTATTTCAAAGATTTAACTGATAAGTAAATGATAGTCACAAATCACCGTCTCCATATGTTAGCATGAATTGCATAAGCATTAAGTAGAAAAAAAAGAAAACAACATATCAAATTTTAATGAAAACAAAGATATGTTAGCATGAATTGCATAAGCGTTAAAGTAGAAAAAAAAAAAAACAAACATATCAAATTTTAATGATAACAAAGAAGAAGACACATAAGATAGTGATTTATTGAGTAAAAGAAAAAAGATAGTAAATCACCAAAGAAGAAGGTATACAATTGAAGTTTGAAAGAAAGAATGAATTTTGTTTTCGTTAATTTCACAACAGTTTAACATGAACATCTGCGCCTTCGACCATTTCATCCCACAGATGCGTCGTTTATTCTACGCTGATATTTAATAACTTCGAAAGTATATATAATGTACTTCCTATTGGTATTTAAGCCCAATACTACGGTATATTCTTAATTTTTTTTTTAACAATGAAATTTACTTTAAAGTTTGTATGCTTTTGAACTGACAATGCTTAATGAAAGAAAAAAGTGGTATTGGGTGGAAGTAAGAGAAACATAGAAAAAGTGAATGACATAAAAACTAATACAATTAAGTGAAAAGCAAAGAAATTAATGGAATGAGTATTGAAAATAGAATAGGATATGAGAAATAAAAAAATAAAAAAATTAAAAGTTGAAGGAATTCAAGGGAGAAGTATTTGTAATAGTGCAATTTGTGCATATGACGATGCGATAAATATGAACTAAATTAGAGTATTCCTTTGAAAGAAGATCGATCATGTTTGAAGAAGAAGAGATCTCGAGCTTTCTACACTATCCTGATCTCAGATATTTGAAGTGCAGCGCATACATGACAATCACAAACAGGTCCATTGGTCTATGTCACCCTGTACGAAACTTTGTCACCAACGATACAACAATAATCAGTATGGATGAATGAATGTATCGTTATAGTAGATAAATCCATACTTTCAGCAGTTTGAGTGACAGTTTAAAAGTTAACAAAAAAATTGAAAGTTTAAAGTTATGTAAACAGAAATACGTTCAATTTACGATTGATCTCAATGAGATGATACAAAAAGCCCAGTGATTAGAGCCTAGCAGCATTCAGTCAGTTTCATTTTTGGCCTAGTGTAATATTAACATCAACAGTCTTTACAATAGATTACAATGAGATGCTACAAAAGGTAGTCTAGTGATTTGAACCCAATAATATTTACTCAGTTTAATTTTTAGCCTAGTAACATTGATGTTAACAGCCATGACATAATAATAAAAAGTGGGAAAGAATGCAAAAAATGGAGTAAATGATTGCTGGTAGGATTATCGGAATTTCGTGCAGTTCTATTTCCGGAATTAGTATAAACAGATGTCAAACAGAATTAAATATTTCGTTTAATTGCTATAATTCAATTCATTTAATATAATTGTAAGTAAAAATGACTTTGTCGTTTATTATTATTCATCATTATTTCCATTTTTCTCAAAAAATTTTTCAGTCCATTTATAGTGGATCCTTTCAAATTTCGAATTCAGCCGAAGTTAACAAGTGGAATTGATCCGGAATAAAGATTACGGCATACAACCGGAGGAAACATTTCAGTATATACCGGAATAAAGATTTCAGTATATGAATTAAACACGAAATTTTTCTTGAGAAAAAATGCAAAAAGAGATACGAAAAAAAAATTAGTCAAATCTCAGAATGTTGTTTCATGAGTGTCAAATTGTCGTAATTGTCATCAGAGATAAGGAGGGGACCTTGAAGTTGTGACAGCAATAGGATAATTCATGCATTATTATATCGCAAATGAAACCAA
>NW_018108182.1:175933-181978 GCF_000183805.2 Loa loa | reverse complement strand
TTAAATATTTCGTTTAATTGCTATAATTCAATTCATTTAATATAATTGTAAGTAAATGACTTTGTCGTTTATTATTATTCATCATTATTTCCATTTTTCTCAAAAAATTTTTCAGTCCATTTATAGTGGATCCTTTCAAATTTCGAATTCAGCCGAAGTTAACAAGTGGAATTGATCCGGAATAAAGATTACGGCATACAACCGGAGGAAACATTTCAGTATATACCGGAATAAAGATTTCAGTATATGAATTAAACACGAAATTTTTCTTGAGAAAAAATGCAAAAAGAGATACGAAAAAAAATTAGTCAAATCTCAGAATGTTGTTTCATGAGTGTCAAATTGTCGTAATTGTCATCAGAGATAAGGAGGGACCTTGAAGTTGTGACAGCAATAGGATAATTTCATGCATTTCTGATAATCGTTCAATACCTTTATTATATCGCAAATGAAACCAACCAATCAAAGTATTGTTGTATCTGAGATTTTTCGATAGGAGAAAGAGAGGAGAGAGAGAGAGAGATAAAAAGAGGAAAACAAAGAGTTCTGGAGAAATACCAAAAAACAGATTTTTGTTGAGCACAAAAGATGAATTGACTGCAAAAAGATTTATTGGAAAACTAGATTCTTCTACAATTCATAAGCAGATTCGAGATCTCTCGGTCTTCTTTCGTTTCCTGCCCATAGCAGCATCGTACTAGTTGAATATATGAATTGGAGTAAAATTTCTACGAGTACAGATGGACGATAGTGCTAGCAAAACAATACAGTTCATTTCATTTCAGTTAATATTTTCTCTGATCAATCAATATTTCTCTTGTCCATGCTAATATTATCATATTTCCTGAGCTTTCCAAGTGTCTTCTATTTGTTTTACTTTAATCACAATTCAATATTTCATTAATGATTTACTTTGTCTTATTGCCATTTATTTTATCGTTACATAAAAATAAATTATATTTGAATAGAAAAATTTTCAATTGTTTTGTTGAGTATTCCTATCAACAACTTCAATCGTATGGTCCCCCGTCATTCCGCGTATTTTCCAGTAATTGATTGAATAACGATCAAATGATTCGAATAAAGGAAGAATTTTAGGTTTGTGTTATAAATGGAATACACTGAATTCCATCCATTCGTTATTTTTAAAGTTGCCTTTATATTTTTTTTGTTGTTTCAAATTAATAGCTATACATATATAATATAGCCAATGTTTCAAAAAAAAAATTGAATTTTTGAAAAGGTAATTTAACTTATGCAATTTTGATAATTCAATTTCTGTTTGGATTTTAGATTACTTGTGCAATTCTGTTTTACATAATAAGTTGGATATCAAATGGATTAATTCGAAATAATAATGGAATGAATTTGAATTAGAAATAAAAGTAATGAGTAATGTGAATTCTTTTGAAAAAACAAACAAAAGTAACAGTGTTCGTCTCGAGTACTCTTTCCAGGTTAATTAAGATTGAAATATCTTATTGACAAGTGATTACTGAGAGAAATATTTCTAAAAGAAGAGAGATCATGAGCGATATAAGAATACAGGATTGATTGAAGTGGAGGTATTAAGTGAAGGAAGGATTGGGAAGTGTTTTAAACTCTTAATTCATAATGAGAGAATGGATCAACTTTATAAAAAATTGCAGAAATTCACGGATGTACCATTGTGCATACAGACTACGTGAATGAGAAGAACTAAAACAATCGTGATCGACGTGTTTCATCCATATTTTCCTTCTTCCGGAAGTTATTTTGAAATTTAACTTTGTGCTTTTTTCAAATTTGAAATGAATTCAAAAAAGAAATTCATCCATTTAATGAAATGGGAATCAATGTAAACTGTCTAGAAAGTGGAGGATATCGATATAAGTAGTGCAATTTCAAATATTTCAAATACTTATCATTATTTTGCATAGCTTTTAGCAATAGTTGACCAATTCCAAGAATGAATGTTTTAGTAAACTTTAATCAATCTATCAACTTATTTACTGATGTGAATAAGAGAAAGCAACAGTCTGTTTGATAGACTGATCTTTGAAAATGTGATATTTTACAAATAGTTTTATTAAGATATTAAATGAGGTGACAAAAGGACTTCAAGGAAACTGATTGCTCTTATCAGAGACATTATCAACCAATCTGTTATTACTTTATAAAAAATTGTAATTGGAATATACAATCAAACAGATTCACTCGTAACATTTGTTTATCCAATACTGCTCCAGTTGAAATATTCCAGTGAAAGGTGTAAAATGAAATGTAAATAAACGTTTCCTTTTTTTTTCTAGGACAATTTCAAAAGTTTCGTCTAACAAATTATTCTCAATGTTTCTCTGTTTAAACGTGGCATAATTGTTTAAAAAAATACATACAATGTCAGTTTGAAAATGTGAAATAGAAAAAGTAGAATTAACAGAAAGTATTTGCATTATTTGTTCAATGAAATTAATAAAATAGGAAGGGAAGATGATGATTTCGGGACTGATCATAATATCATTTAATATCAATATCATCATGGCTTAAAAGAACAAACCAGTCGTTAAAATTATCTTTTCACCGAAACATTTAGGGAACGTATAATATTTAAATAATATTCTAAAAACTATAAATAATATTTAGAAATCAGAGATAGAAATGAAAAATTTGCATTTGAAGCATTAAATTTTATTGATACTTCTGAAAAATAGGCTTTTTAAATAGCATTCTCATGGAAAATATCTGTTTACTGTCGGATTTACATCAATATTGTACAATTGAAAACCTGGTTGCATAGTACGATATGTCTAATTAAAACAGTAAAAGATATAGAAAAATGTAAAATTACTTGACACTTTGATGTTTTCTGTTTCTCCATGAAAACAACTTGTTATAACTAAGGAAGAATATGGTATATGAAATCTGTAATTAATCAAGGTAATGATCCTTTTTAAAAAGCAAAATTTAGAAATTGAAAAAAGTTGAACTGTTTCATTGATGCAATGATTCATGCTATTTAAAATTTGTCATATGATGACCTTTATGCAGGTTTTCAGTCTTTGTGGTCAATAATCAAACAGAACAGGATATCATGATTTATGCTGGCTAAAAAATATAAGAATTAGCTTATTTAACTTTTTTTTTGTATAGGATCCTTCTCTATCTTTTGAAATATAACCATGGCCTAGGATGTAACTCGAAGAAGAACGTAATTTGGAAAATTATGAGAATAATAAATTTCCTATTGTCATCTGCTGAGTTTTGTTTAATTTAACGTATCTTGACTGAAGATAGTTTTAACGTGGTACTTCCTATTTGCTTACGTAACATTTTAATGACATATTATTTTGTAGCTTACTTTTACTGTTAATCACTTGTTAACTCAATGAATCCTCAATGAGGCTTTTTGTGGTGAGATCAAATACTTTTCAGTGTGGTCTAATCGCCGTCTTCCTCAGAAATTCTCTAACTCTCCTTTGCTAAATTCCCTTGAGCAAAGCTATTTTCAAGATAGAAATTTTACCAGTAAATAATTCGAATCCCAAAAAAAAAATACCAGAAATTCATTATTAATATGGTTTCAAGTATTTGAACTTTCTTTGATCTAATAGCTGCGCAAAAACAAAAAGGCGCAATAGTCTCATCAAAGAGCGGAAATAAGAAAGTGAAATAATAATTCAAATTTGGTAATGAACTAACATTATTGGAAATATTATTTGTAAAAAGAAACAAATTCTAAATTATCCTCCATGTAAAGAATTATTGTTCATATAAAGTTATGGCAAATCGCGAAAATCTACATTTGATCTTTCTGATATTTGACCTTACAGAAACTATGAGCCAGTTTGAGGAACAGTTTCCTGAGGCCTATTTCATAAATAAAAGGAATAAATTCTGAAGCATTACTTATTGAATCATTCATTAACAGTAGTAGTAGAAGATGAAGAAAGCGGAAAGGGCCTTAAAAATACCCAAAAGTTTTCTCTCCAAGTTGTATCACAACATTTTCAAAATGAATAATTTTCAAGAAATAGGCAAAGTAAGCAAGCATAAATTGTAAAATGGAATAGGAAGAGAATTTGAAAAGCAACGGGGCGCATTTTGGGTCAGCAAATATCCCAACCATCTATCCATTCATCCAACATCGTCATCAACTTTGAATGTTGTAGAATGCAAGCGCAATGCTTTTGCCGCTGTTGCGGGCGTATCAGCTGTCCCTTCTCACTCTTCCGGATGATAATCATTACAGCATATCATCGACTACCTTCCACAACAAGCTATAGCATTCATTAACCATCTGTAATTTGCAGTACAACAATTCATTCATTATTCAAATGCTATGGGAAACTTTAAACTAGAATTTTGCACTAAACAATTGCAAGAATCGCTATACGCCTTTCTGTGTATTTAATCAAAAGGTCAAAGGGAAGTAGAACGAGCCATCATTTATTTGGTTATGAGACATTCATCTTCAAATTAGTCTAAGTGAAACAATCAATAGAACGAAGACAAGAAATCAAAATTCTGAAATATAGGAAATGATCGGATATGCTATATATAAGCTGATAAGGGACAATTTATACTGAGCTAAAAGATCAAATCATTTAGTGTTTGAAGTTAAAAAAACATGAATTGGATTGATAATGGAATAAAATTCAACAAGCATTTTATCCTTTCATTGATTAATGTCATCATTAAACCCTCTTGTCATGGGGAAGAAGCTTCCGTGCCCTTATGAGGTTGTGAGCTATGCTGGTGGTGGCAATTGCTATCGGTAGGACCTCCCATGCCAGACAGGTCTCAAATGCAGAGTCAAAGTGTGTTCACGGGCAAGATAGGGTCGTTAGCTTTCGCACAACCATCCTGGGAGAAGGACAATTCTGATGCCAAACGCGGGCAGATGGCCCTATAAGGCATCCATCTCAGAAGGATACTCTAACTAAACTTACATCCTAAGCATTTCGCTGCTACTGTCCAAACTCTCTAGGCCCTAACAGATGAACCTTAGGAGTGAAGGGTGGGAACAGTTCCGCGCACGCTATGCCTCACCTAAAAAATCCGCTGCACAGGCTCGAAGGATACACCTTAATTTTAAAAGTCCTGTAGTGACAGATGAGGGTCGAAATAGCAAGTGATAGGATGCACTGGAAGCCGCAGACCCAATCCTGAATGCAGTGGTTCAAGACATTGATTGCTCGACATTGATCCCGCAGATGACAGTCTTGTCCGGCAGCATGCATCCTGAACGACCAAACAGCCTTTTTCAAGGAGAGCACTGGTTACTCATACGGAGAGGGGCCCGGAAAAGGTAGCATAGCTAAATTTTTCCCCGGATCGCTAACTGCGACCAATAGGCATCTTCTGAGGTGGTCGAACAAAGACAAAAGGACAAAGGTATACACCCGCCTCCGAAGATGTAAACTAATTGACACTCGCGTGCTGGAACATCAGAACCATGCTTGATAATGCGAACAGTGGACATCCTGAGTGTCACTCTGCTCTAATCACTCACGAATTATCACAACTCAACATCGACACTGCTGTTTTTAGTAAAGTTCGTGTCCATAAGGACGGTAGCCTTAATGAATATGGTGCCGGTTACACGCTCTACTGGTCAGGAAAACCCAAAACCGGAAGTTACCTCACAGGAGTTGGCTTCATGGTTAAAACTCCATCGCCTTCAAACTGAAAATCTATCGACAGGTCATTCTGATCGTATTATCTCTCTACGCCTCTCATTACAAAGAGGAACAAGTTATTCTCTTCAGCATATATGTTTCCAACTCTGCGAGCTGACCGATCTAGCCTTATCCAAAAGTCCAATGATAAGGTCATAATCCTTGATGACTTCAACACTAGAGTTGGGAAGGATTCCGAAGTCTGGAAAAGTGCGTTAGGCAAGTATGGCATTGAAACGGACGAATTCTACTAGAGCTCTGTACAGAGCTGACAAACATTATCTTTCAGCAGAGAGACAGGTTGAAGATAATCTGAATGCATTCTCGATCTAAGGATTGGCATCTTATTGATTGTGTCTTAGTGCGTCGGAGAACGTTCACGATGTTT
>NW_018108182.1:164957-175648 GCF_000183805.2 Loa loa | reverse complement strand
TAGCCTTATCCAAAAGTCCAATGATAAGGTCATAATCCTTGATGACTTCAACACTAGAGTTGGGAAGGATTCCGAAGTCTGGAAAAGTGCGTTAGGCAAGTATGGCATTGAAACGGACGAATTCTACTAGAGCTCTGTACAGAGCTGACAAACATTATCTTTCAGCAGAGAGACAGGTTGAAGATAATCTGAATGCATTCTCGATCTAAGGATTGGCATCTTATTGATTGTGTCTTAGTGCGTCGGAGAAACGTTCACGATGTTTGTCGCATTCGTATGATGCCTAGTGTAAAATGTTAAACAGACCATCACCGCCTTATGCGATGTAAACTCAACCTTTAAATCCAAACCTGAGAGAGGTGGAATTCCAAGAAAGGGGGCTCAAAATCAATAATCTCCAAACATCTTTAGTAATAGAAAACTGCCAGATGAATCTTCAAACCAGACTTCAAGATCATCTCACAAATCCCTCTTCTGAAATGCTTTGGGAACGTATTAAAACCAGCATTCTGCTATCTTCCGTCGAATCCTGCAACAGAAATAAAGACTAGTTTGATGGAAACAATGAAGAGATCCAGAATTTGTTAACAAAAAAGAGATTTCCTCACTAAGCATAGCTCGTTTAGGCCATCTGTTATGTTAGAAATGTCATCTTTTGTTTTGCATACAGAAGCTCCAACAGAAACTTCGAGACATCCAAAACAAATGATAGATAAACCTAGCAGATATTCAACTGTAACTGAAAGTCGTGTATGGAGCCAAACATCACAGTCAAAACTCCCTACTCAGCGCAGATGGCTAAACGCTTCTCATTGGCAAAACCTATGTCATGAGTCGATGGTTCTCTATCCTGAATCGATGGTCTGAACATTTCCAGACTCTTTTCAATGCCAACCATGCAGTCCAAGGCTTAGTAATTCAGCATATTATACAACAATCGGTGAAAAACGAATTGGATATAACCCCGACTATGACAGGGACGTTCAAGGCTACACAGCAGGTGAAAAGTGGTAAGCCAGCTTGTATTGATGATATCCCACATGAGACCTGGAAACATCGAGGTCAAACATTTCTTTCACGAGCTCGTTCTGTGATGTTGGGAAAAAGGCGAACTTCTACCAAATCTCCATGGTACACTCATTATTGCCTTATGTAAGAAGTAAAATCAGACTGCTTAAATTACCAAGGCATACCCTGCTCTTTATTGCTGGCAAAATCCTTGCAAGAACACTTCTTAACAGACTGGTACTCGCTACATCAAGAAAAGTTCTACCTAAAAGTCAATGTGGCTTCAAGAGTACCACAGATATGGTATTTGTTCTCCGACAACTACAAGAGAAATGCAGGGAACAGAACAAAGGTTCTTCGTACGAAGGTTCTTTATATAACCTTCATAGACTTTACTAAAGTCTTTGATACTGTGAGCAGAAAAGTCTTATGGCAGATCTTCGAATTATTAGGATGTTCTCCCAAGTTCCTGAAAATGATCAAGCTCTTACATGAGAATCAACGGAGCCAATCAGATGTGGCGATGGACCCTCAGAACCTTACCCAATAATCAATGGAGTGCAACAAGGTTGCGTTCTCGTACCAGCTCTATACACAATCTTCTTTTGCATGATACTAAAAAGGACCATGGTAGGCTTCGATGAAGACAATGGCATTTATATTTGATATCGTATCAACAAAACCTATTCAACCTAAGGCGACAAGTTTCCATAGAAGATTCTAAACCATCACATCTGAGAGAACTTCTTGCCGACGATCCTGCTGTCGTTGTTCACGCAGAAGCAACTCTGTAACGTTTAACAGCTTGAAGCCGCAGAGCTCTTTGGCCTAGAAGTAAGCATAAAGAAGACAGAAATTCTCTACCAGCCTGCACCACAGGACGGTCATTTTCATCCTCATGTCACCATAGCTATTTGGGCAGCATCATTTTTCCACGTTAAAATCGATAAAGAGATTGACAACAGGTTAGCGAAGGCATACAAAGCTTTCAGAAAACTCCATAAAAGGGTCTGCTACAATAGACACCTGAAAAAAAGACAAAGAGTAATGTCTATAAAGCTATTGTACTGTCCATTCTATGGTTCTGAATCATGGATCACCTACCGCCATCATCTTCGACTCCTCGAACGCTTTCACCGTCGCTGCTTAAACACTTACTGGTTTGACCACGTATCCAGTGTTACTGTTTTCACACAGGCATGGTTCGCCAGTATTGAGACCATACTACTGAAGACACATCTCGCTGGACTCTCCATCTTCCAGGATGAAGGATTATCATCTTCCTAAGATTTTCTTTATAATGATTTGACTATCGGCTTCCTCAAAAGAAGAATCCCAAGAGGAGATACAAGGACGCCCTTAAAAAATATCTTAACCTTGGCCAAATACCTCCCCATCAATGGTTCATTGTCTTCGAATCGGGAGACATGGAGACATATCATCCATGATACTGCTGCTTCCTCCGAAAATACACGCAAAACCAGCTTTGAGGACAGATGACAATGCAGAAAAGACCGTATTTTATCAATACTAAGAAGATCTTTCATTGTGTCTTTTGCATTCGAACTTATCTGTCCCTCACTGGCCTTACTAGTTATCAGTGTTCCTGTAGCAAACGTAGTATAACCCTTGACATATCTTCGTTCACAGAGCCTAGCTACGATTCCAATTAATCAATGCTTATTTATTGTGCCATTAATTAATCAATGATTATTTACTAATATCTTCAACGAGAAATTAAATATTGGCCAAAATTCTTTCAGATTTTTTACAGATAAAAATAAACATATAAATTGTTTAAAAAGTTATTAGAATTTTCAACTCAAAATTAAAATTTCAAGAGATTTATCATGCTAGAACCCTTATTTTTGACCTTATTTTTGAATTTCATCAGATTTCCCAACTGACAAGATTTGTAATTGGCTTACAACACCTTTGCATATTACTTTATACCTAGAGAAATTGAAAAGATTTAATCGAAGTAAAGTTATTCAAGCGGAGTTATGTCTAAATCTTGCATCATTTGCTAATTTATAAAACTTGGAAATGCAAATCTGTCATTTCCGGATGAATGCTACTTGCAAAAGTTTACAAAGCAAGTTGTATTATTGCATTCTAGCTTGGCTTCTAATTACCAATGACACCAATTTTGGCAAAGTTTATTATTTTAATGAAAACTAAATGTTTCAGACTTTTTTCAGAGTGCTTTTTCTTCATCAACATTGTTCGAGATTATTTCAGTTATTAAAAGAAAAAAAAAAATTCTTCTACAGCGATAATATCTGTCAACCATTGGGATGATGTTTGATATGGCTGTTAAATTTCATAAAAAAAAAAGAATGATAACTGAGAATTCGTCACAAAATGTTCTGTCAATCATTATCACATAAAATGTTTGGAGTAAAAATATCATGAGGTAGTTGAGGTTATTATCTACTTGAACTTATTATAATCACAGTATAGTTGTTATAAAGAGGAAAATGTTAATAGTATGCTGTAAAAATGGCATTTTTCAATTTCTCTAATTCTATTTAACAATATTTTACAGGAAAGTTCGCTCAAATTAATGAACAGAAAAAAAAAACGGAAAGTTAGTTAAATGAGAAAGTAGTAATGAAATTCTAGATTTGTTATTTGCTAAAGTAAGAATTGAAAAAAAAATTCAATTATTTCTTTTTTGATTTCAAAAGAATGTTTCTTTCAAAAAAAAAGGAACGAAAACTGGACAAGAAGTTTGGTTTATATATTTTTTCCTTTTGAAAATTGTTTGTTTAACCAATCAAAAATAAGATTGGACCATTTTTTCATTATTCATTCGTAACATTTGTCAACCAAACTAGACCATGACAACACTGCTTCTTCCATTTCTCTTCGCTACCATTTTTACTTACTTCTTCCTCATATCCTTTTTTTCTTCATTTTACCAATACATTTTATTAAATTGTTATCGAAGCAATGCCATAAAGTACCTCTCATCTCATCACAACAACCAAAAGTACAGGTATGAAGATCATTACGTATCTGTCAACCACATTACTTCACTCATTTGCACCTTCACTTTGCACCGCGGATTATTTTCATCGTTTTGCTTCTTCTGAAACTAATTATTCCATATTAATTCTTAAATTTTCATCGCTATGATCCATGAAAGAGCTACTGTGGGATGTTTCATTCTTAATTCTGTCAATCGAACTATCTCCTCTTCCATTCATATTTGAATATCTTTCATTTCTGCCATTCATTACTGCTCCACTGAACTTCATTTGCAGTATTTTTAAGTTGATTAATTTTATTTCTACTACTTTTTAAATGTAAAAAAAGGGGGGAAAGGTGAAAGAGAAAGAGAGCGAAAGAGGAAGAGAGATAGAAAAAGTTTTTTTTTTTGAAAATGAAAGATGAATGTATTTTATCACGAACAGAAGCGGCTTGCATGGCTGGTGTAGGTCGTGGCCCAAATGGTATTGATGAATTACGAGCGCTATCGTCCAACGGTACTAACAATGTCGATCGATGGTATACCGTGGAACAGTTCGAAAGAGTCAGCTTATTTTCAGATCGAAAACACTTTGGATAGACAGATATGAATGAAAACCTCGAAAGTAGTTGTTCACTTTTCGGATAAAAATTTTTGAGCCAAAACTTAAAAATAAATAAGGGACAAGAATTCCAAAGAGTCTAGCTAAATTCTAAATAAGAAAGGATACGATTACGAGAAGTGAATGAAGTAAATGTTGTGTCACCTAATCTTAATGTTATAAGTGTCAGCATCGCTTAATCATCAGCTAACGCCTGATAATTGAGTAGCTGCAACGAGATCCCTTTTTTCTTGTTTGAATTAAAAAAGGAATCTTTATTTCATGGATGATTATGGTTTCTTTAACAGTTTATCAAAAAATTTTCTTCAAACAAAAATTCTAGGATCATGTCATTGAAATACTCGAAAAGCTTGAACAAGGCGATCTAGAAGACGAAATATGGGGCAAAATTATTTTAATGGAAAAATGCAGATGTCTTGCAAAGGCATATTTGAGGTCACTTCTTATTCTGCTTATCTCTGTTTATCATTTAACCTCTTCAATTGCTTCATTATCGTCATAAAAACGAAAAATCGTAGTCTTTATTGAGCTAATCATTTATTTCTTTATGTGAAGATAAGAAATTTACGTTATGATTATTTAATCACTTGTCCAAGAACATACTGAATGATTCTATCACTGATATCCATACTGATATCATTAGTATGAACAGGTGATTTTGTTGATGGTTATGCTTAATCACATTTGGATTTATTTTAAACACTGTTCTAAAATAAACACCAAATATTTCAAAGAAGTTTAAAAGTTTTTCTATTTAATTTTAATTTTCATTCCTCTAATTAATTTAATCTTTCTTACTTCTCATGTCATAATGAAAATGACAAATATGGACAGCAGTAAGTGAAATTACAGTTTAGAAAGACAACAGTGATAATCGATGGTAGTATCGATGAGTATGATGGTACCACACTTGGTTTTAATCATTTCGAAAGCTTTGATCATGATAAAGACAGCAGTGACATTCGGCATAAAATTGGCGATGTTTGTTGTTTTATTTTGAAGCATTTTGTTCTTCCATTTTGACTGCTAAACGATCTTCCATAAAATTTTCCCAACGGTTGGAATTTTCAACAATTCACATCCCTAATTAAAATACTATTACCTACCTGGTGTTCCAATTTAATGATAAACAAATCTCCTCAATTTATCAAAGGGAAGTGCATTATCAGCAACATGGGATACTGCTAAACTGAAAAATATAATATTCAATAATTACTTGTATAATACTTAATAATTAATACAATATATTCAATAATTACTTCAATAATTAATATAGTATGTTCGTTAATTCAATAATTAAAATATAATATTCAACAATTAATATAATATTCAACAATTAATATAATATTCAATAATTACTTTCAATAATTAATCAATTAATTAGTAATGATTTAGGGTGTGATCATAAAGATGGATGGAAACGGCAATATTAAAGCCATGGCACGGGGCTTGGCCCCAGTGATTGTGCAAGGATGGAATGACTTGACATCGAACTGTATTCCTGAACAATTGATCGCTCAGAAGGGTCGTCTGAAGACCATAAAAGATCGCTTTAAGGGTATTACTGATCAACAACGAGTTGAAAAAGTTATCACTTTATCAGTGAAGCTATATATTTTCTTAAACATGATAAATATCCATTGATAAAGCGTAGATGTAGCATAAATAGAAAATTGCGCTCATAGAATTCAACAAGTTATAATTGTTATTTTCAAAGAAATTAAAAAGAAATTCCTTAGAGAGAGTAGGAAATTATTAATAATGATTTAAGTAATAAACAATCATCTAATTGACTAATTTTTATTGATTAAATGATCAATTTAATGTGTGGTTGTAAGCCTTTAATTAGTTGCTATAAGCTTCTCCTACAGATTATTTTCTAATCTTAATTAATTGATTTTTTAGCAAAATACAGTGATAAAGTAAGAAATATCAACGGAAGAGGTAGTTTTCCAAATGTGACTAATGGATTATTTTGAATTATATCTTCCTTTAATATTTAATTTAGTTAATTCAATTGACTATTTCACCAAAAACTTACTTTGAATCATATCTTCCTTTAACAGATATTTGATATGCGCTTGTTTAATTCGGCAGTTGAACGTGAGTTGAAACAACCGGAACCGAATATACCGGAACTTTTGCTAAGGACTTGCATTCGAATAGCACTGGTAAAAGATTCGGGAATGAATGCATTAAAAACTCCTTGTTGGTTTATGATTGTTAATTTAGTGGCATTGGATGTACTACGCAGCAAATTACCCATTCTACGTAATGATTATATTAATTTCTATTTTCATTCTTTATATTTTTGATTTGATGAAAGTTTAGTCTTTTTAAAATTTCATAAAAGTATGCAAAGAAATGAACTAATTCGAACATAAAAAGAATGAATTTAGAAAAAGAGAAATTTTAATTTCCAGATTCAATACCTGGCATACAGTATCATTCGTTCCGCAATAATAGTGCCGTAACTTCGGTACCATCAAAAATTCAATCCACTGCAAAGTCGACTGAAATATTCCGTTCATGCACAAAACAGTACGACTAATTTTCATTTAATTTAAAATCTAACAAAAAATTTTTAAATGGAATATTTCAAAGTTTTGATAATTTTAAATAATTTACTCTGTCCATAGATTATCAATGGGTGTTTCCGGAAAGAAGTCTAAATCATTACCGGCATTCGATCAAATCCGGCAACTGATGCAGCTTGCTGATATGCAACAAGAGAAAGCTTCTGTGTTACAAAATTCACATACATTACGACGACGCAGGCAAATTACTCTTTCCGTAATCATTCTTTCTCTAAAATGCAACAATCAATTGAATATTATTTTAAATTCTAAAAACGAAAAAAAAAGATATTTTAAGATATAAAGCAAAACTGATAGAATGAAATAATTCATATATTTTTATTTAATGCAAAAATCATTTTATTTCATCGATTTTTGATCTCTGAAAATGCATTAAAATCTTTTAAAATGTCTTTTTAGCAATTTCGGAAATATTTAGCTGAACTTTTTTTTGTGTATTTTAGACAGAGATTTTTTTTTTTTTTTTTTTATCATTATCATCATTATCTTCCAGTGGTTTTAGCAGCATGGATTAACTTTGGCTTCTATTCTTTTTCATGATTTTCATCAACTTCTTTTCTATTTCGAAAATTCGTTTTTTGTTTTCGCTTCTCTTCACATTTTCCTTCATTTAAATTTACACCCTCTTTCTGGCCCTTTTTTTTTAAAGAAATTTGTTTGTCCATTTTAAGCATTTTCGGGAAAGTTTTCAATTCTTGAAATTAAACTTTTCTCAGATCATTGTCATGTGCTAACTCCGAGGACATGACAACAGTCTTGCAAAAAGGAAAGCATAATAAGAAAGAGCGCTCACAATCCCAAAACTTATCATTATCATCATTATCTTCCAGTGGTTTCAGCAGCATGGATTTGGTGAAAAATTTTGAACGAGTCGAAAAGTTTGTTCATTTCGTACTTGTTAAGTACTATTTACTAAAGATAAACTGAAATCTTTTGAATAGAATATTCTTAAAATTCATCCAAATTATTATCAGAAAGATTATGAAATTATTCTTAATCCAATCTAAGATATAAATAACTTTGAATGAACTTTGCAGTTGGCGCAAAAATTCATTGAGATTTTTGGATGATAATAAAGAAGATGAAATTCTAAAGGATGAAAAAATGGACGATATTGCTTCCTCAGAAGTTTATTGTTTTTCTATTTACATTGATTATCAAGGAATTTTAAGTTGTCAAATAAGTAATACTTGTGAGGAATTTCATATAACCTGTGCAATAGTTCCATTATTCATTCCGAAATAATTCAAATACTGAAAAAAAAGGTCATGAAGGTCAAAATAAGGTTAAATCATTTATAAATCTATTATACATTCATGTTTTAGCATAAATTGCATAAATCCATGGAAGAAGAACGGTCATTCGAAAAACCAGTGCCAAAAATATATAACCATTATGCTCAACGAAAACCATTAATATCAGATTTGTTTATAAATAGAAGCAACAGTGGTGTGGAAGATTTCTTGAACAATGATATATATCGTAACGATTACCGTATCAGAATATCTGACAATGATGACTGCATGAATCAAACATCTGAGAAATATTGTCGATTTGGTAAGTGATATAAGTTATAATTGCATACTCACTGCTAAATTATAATATTTGGAATTAAAGTAATTAAAATAGCAAAGAATTGAAACAAAGTTGTATAGAAATGTTCATGGCATTTGATAGATTTCAATATCATTCAAATTTGAAGCCTGAAAGATTGGTCAGAAAAAAATGTTAGTTAGAATAATTCCTCAAACTAATTAAAATAAATTTTTCCTCTTAGATGAAAGTTATTCAAATGATCCTGTAATGTTATGTGTTAAAAATGATGATCTTTCCTCAATTTTAATTTTAACTTAAAATTTATTTTAAAAATTATTTAGCCAATAGCAAATTACGAGCACAAGAGGATTGCGCAAAATTGGTTGAGCAGACTATCGCGCCATGTGGAAATGTAAAAATTGCTCCGTATTCTTGTCAAACAGAATCTCAATTGTGGAAAGAAATCTATAAACCAAAAGAATCGAAAACAGTCTCCAAAAATATGCCGCATGTAAATTCTGTGTCAGTAGAAGCGGAACATACTTCTTCAGAGCGGAATCAAAAATATCCTAATAAATCAACATCCAACCAAAAGACTGCATTATCGACTATCAAACATTCAGGATTGATTACAAATGAAGGATATGTGAATCATCGATATTTTAGATATCCGGAAAATAACTCAAGTGAAATAATTGCGAATAATATGAATAGTTCATGTGATGCCAAAAAGCATTCAATCAGGCAATGTCCTGATATGATGGAAAGTGCTACAACTAGCAATCGTAGAAATGGAAGTGAAAACCAACTCTTCACCAAATTACCGAAAATGAATTGTACACGTAAAGAGATCAAAACGAGCATCAATTTGATGTCATTGGATCGTTCTGATCATAAAAATACAACAAATACTAGTGATATTTTAAATATGAATCATCAGATATATTCTTCGGGAAAAGCTCGAGACTCCCATAATGAAACTTACAACGTTCCTGAACATACTTATGTTCCCGAATCCAATAGTCGGAAGAAGGATCATTTGAAAAATATGTTTATTTTTCCAGGAAAGTTGCTGAGAAATGTAGCAGGTGATTTAAGATCAGAACGGAGTTCATGTAAACCCATAATGGGAGGATACTCAAAGAAGCCTGATTCGAAAATTGAACAAGCCAAATCACAAACACAACTTCGAATGGAGCCTATTGTACATTTGGTACCGATTGTCAGGAAGAAAGAACAGGAAACGATGAGTTCCCCAAAGAAGAAAACAATATTGAGGAAATTTGTCGTGGAAGAACCGAGGCACACACCAAATATTTTCATGAATCCGGTCTACGTTAACACAAAAACAGGAATGACTACATCTAATGGATGCAGTCAACAACCTGAAATCAAGGTACCACAGTGGGAAATTCCTACTTTGTACAGTTCATCTCGAAATAACAGAAGAAATGCCTCATACGAACATTTCAACTTTGTTCCATCTTCTCTACTTTATCCAGGTCAATCAAGGAAAACATTGAGGAGATTCATTTAGTAGGTGTTAATTATGGATGCAGATAGATTAGCTAATTAGCGTAAGAAATCATCAAATTAAAAATTTCCGAATACTTGCTTGATAAAAGCTGTAAGCTTATCAAAGTATCCTCGAAAGCATAACCAAAGAACTGAAATAATGTTTGACGCAGTTGGCATTTATAGGAAATTAAAAGTAGAAAATAGCTAATTTATGTTTATCTAAATTAGTTTAATTTCAAAGTAAATGATTTGATGTATTGTATGTTTTACATTTGAATAATTGCGATAAATGAATGATAAAAAATTGATATGTTATCCCACACTGTGATAAGATCCTCTTTTTCATAAATTCATTGTTTTGTCCAATAAATTAATTTATCAGTCAATATCTATCATTTGTGTTATCAGTTTTATGATGGTTTGATATATTATAGGG
>NW_018108182.1:162413-164859 GCF_000183805.2 Loa loa | reverse complement strand
CAACTTTGTTCCATCTTCTCTACTTTATCCAGGTCAATCAAGGAAAACATTGAGGAGATTCATTTAGTAGGTGTTAATTATGGATGCAGATAGATTAGCTAATTAGCGTAAGAAATCATCAAATTAAAAATTTCCGAATACTTGCTTGATAAAAGCTGTAAGCTTATCAAAGTATCCTCGAAAGCATAACCAAAGAACTGAAATAATGTTTGACGCAGTTGGCATTTATAGGAAATTAAAAGTAGAAAATAGCTAATTTATTGTTTATCTAAATTAGTTTAATTTCAAAGTAAATGATTTGATGTATTGTATGTTTTACATTTGAATAATTGCGATAAATGAATGATAAAAAATTGATATGTTATCCCACACTGTGATAAGATCCTCTTTTTCATAAATTCATTGTTTTGTCCAATAAATTAATTTATCAGTCAATATCTATCATTTGTGTTATCAGTTTTATGATGGTTTGATATATTATAGGGAAAAAAAAATTCATAATTGAGGAACATGTTGAAAATGAAACATTAATTTATTTTAAAGTATAAAATTTTGAAGTAACCGCAGGAAAAAGCAATGCTTATAATTTTCCATCGTTAATTTCTGGGGTTTATCATGAAATACGTCGTCTTATCATTACCAAATACTGTTAAGGAATAGAGGGAAATTTAACAGTTTAATTTCAATGCTTAACTTTATAAATTAGCTCTACAACTATTAATTAATTCATAAACAAAATCACTTACTTTCGGATGGTAACAAATCTTTCCGTATTGTGACAAATAAAACCTATGTGAGATTTTCAGCTAAATTCCAATAAAAATTAAAGAAGAGGATCATTTTAGCCTGGAAATTATTTGTTTATTAATTCGTTTTGCAGGAATGCCCATTCCTGTTAACAATTCAGGAAGAAATACTGTTTGTTGTTTCCAAAATCATTCACTCAACGTTAATATTTGATCATTGGTCCTGATCACCTGTATTTAATTGTTACTCAATATTCATGGTATTTCATTGATCTTGCAACTGCCCTTATCAACCATATAACTTTTATCACAAGCTATCATACCATACAGCATAAGACTGAAAGATAGCTTATTTAATTCTGAATTTTAAAAGTTTGCATCATAAATTTTAGAATATATAACTACTGATGAGCTGAGTTTGTGAACAAAACTTTTACTTTATCCAAATATCAACAGTCAGATTACTTATATCTTTATCGATAACCATAACAGGTGCCTTTAAAGGACTATAAATAGCACAATTAAAGATGAGAGGAAATAGAAACATCTAACCTATTAAGAAATTTTTATGAGGGAATTACGACAACTGCGCCTTTCTTAGACTTTTGATAGTGAAGAATGGAAGAAACGTTCCGTGCTGCAATTGAAGAAGTTACTACCCATTTCCTGGATTGAAAATTTCACATTTCATTTCTTATATCTCTTTCACTTGCAGCCATTTCAATATCTATTCTCGTAATAGATTTAATATCACTGATTACTGTACTTCTCTCCCTCTTTCTTATCACTAAATCACTATGAAACAAATCACCATTTACTGTTCAGGACTATACCGTACGGTTCCTGCCACGAAGTCAATAATTGATGAACTTGAAAGGTCATCTCCACAAAATTCTTCTCGTCCATTCCATCTTCTTTTTAAATTTTTACCCATTACTTTTTTACCCTTTTCAAACTATTTCTAATTTTAGCCTCTTCCTCTTCTTCTAATTCCACATTAACATCTAAGAAGAAGACACTTTAATTGTTGCTTCTGTTTTCGGCGTTCCAAAAGCAATTTGTTTGATTATGCATATAATCACGTATATGCATTGATAACACGTAATCATTTAACGACAACAATAACAACAGAACAGTTATCTGATAAATGATCTCAATAAGATCAATCTATTATGCAAAAAAAAAAAAACGCACGAAAGTATTCCTAAATATGGTTAATGCATATACTCTTTTTCTTTCATATTCCATCCTAGATGAGGTCATCTGATTTATACTTTAGTGTCCATCAACTGACCAGTTATTACTAACCGATGTCCTTCAATCCCGCTCATCCTTCATCATCATCGCCATCCCCTTCATTCATACTTGTAATATACCTTTTTTCCGCTTGTTCCTCCAATGGCTCTTTTTCCAATTCATTCATTTTCGCTTCTTTCAATTTATAATTTACTTTACTATTCTTTTTTATGTTACTTTCTTTAGTTATAATTCATCTTTTTGGATTTTTTTGAAATTATTTCAGGAAAAATTACGAAATTTCATCATTTAAAAAAAATCTTTTTAAACAATACATTTCTTTTCATAAATGTGATATATTCAATAAGTTTGATAGGTTGTTTTTTCAGTTCCACTTGCTTAAAATTGTCGTTTTGTAAATGTTTTTGTAGTGATTAAAAACTGTCTNACGCTTTAATGGCATA
>NW_018108182.1:152322-162279 GCF_000183805.2 Loa loa | reverse complement strand
ATATTCCATCCTAGATGAGGTCATCTGATTTATACTTTAGTGTCCATCAACTGACCAGTTATTACTAACCGATGTCCTTCAATCCCGCTCATCCTTCATCATCATCGCCATCCCCTTCATTCATACTTGTAATATACCTTTTTTCCGCTTGTTCCTCCAATGGCTCTTTTTCCAATTCATTCATTTTCGCTTCTTTCAATTTATAATTTACTTTACTATTCTTTTTTATGTTACTTTCTTTAGTTATAATTCATCTTTTTGGATTTTTTTTGAAATTATTTCAGGAAAAATTACGAAATTTCATCATTTAAAAAAAAATCTTTTTAAACAATACATTTCTTTTCATAAATGTGATATATTCAATAAGTTTGAAATGTTGACAGTCCTTTGGAATCTATCTATTTTTTTTTTGGACATCGTTTGCATTGGAGGAGAAAATTAATTAAGGAAAGATTTCAATTTAAAGTTAGAAAAATAGTCAGATTTAAAGTTTTCAATGAATGTTTCAAAATTAAAATTCTTCTCTTCCCTATTTTTTTGCATTTCTCATTTACCTGTTGAATAGTTAATTTACCTGTTTTGATAGGAAACTTTTGTCTTTTGAATTTTCTTATACGAGATATTATCGATTCGATTCATCCGACAACAGCAACAACAAAAGAGGAAATGAAGCAGACATTTAAACTCACCGATTATTTGGGCCCATTAGCTGTATCGTCATGCTTCGTTGTCGCAATTTTTCTACTCTCCCTGTTCATTAATTTCTTTTGGATTTCTAAGGAGGATGAAAAAACTATTTTTGATAAGGTTACTTTGCTTATTTCATCATATTTCCGGAATAATTTCTCAAAATTCTTTCATACAACAGAGAATGATAAAAAAGAAATTAATCATTTTGCAGTTTGGTTCTCATTTTGATATCCGATGTGGTATACATCGAATGCGACATCGTCTTAAAAAGGTTTTTTTTTTTTCTTTCAATTTCATGCACTCTTTCCATTCATTTTTATGCCAAGCTATTACTATCATCTTATCATAAAGGTTAAATCAAAATTTCATGCTAGCACATGCTAACTGAATTATGCAAATTTGCAAATGTCCATTTTCTTTCATTGATCCATTTTCCGTTTCATTTAAATATTACTTCGTACCGTCCGTATACCTTGGCCTATTACCTTTCCACTTGTTAGAAAAGATTAGCTAAAATTTTTCATCTATTAGAAAAGACTAATTAAAATTCATATTACCAAAACTTGACCTCTTCATAGAATGCGAAGGTGAAGAACAAGCTAATGGAGAGTTCATATGGTTTGGAAGTTGATACTATTGTCTAAAATTGAATCCAACAATTCGCCGATGTTCTGGCCTCATCTGTTACGCTTTTTTTTGTGTTGTTTTGTCGATTTGTTTTTTTTCTTCCTAAATGATTGAAATGATTTCTTATCTATTTCGGTTGACAATTCTTACAGATGACAGACACCTCATTAGCATTAATGAAAGTTTGATTTTTCTCAAAAATTTTAATTCAATATTTCGTGATTTCGTTCACTTATCGGAATATTTTCAAAGGTTTTTGTCCACTTTTATCATTTAATTAATTGAAAAAATGTGTAAAGAATTTCCACCCCACTCAAAGGAAATTTTAAATGATTAAAGACAATCCAATTAATCATTTGTTTTTAATGAGATTAAATTATGAGGATGACACTCGAAAGATGCATTTGTTTATGATCGGATCCTTTTAATATTTGCCAATAGTCAATAAATTCATAAAACATTGCATTTTTTGAAAATTCCCTTAAACGTTCCTTTTTAAAGATATTCTTAATAATGAGCAGATTAGAAGTTTGTCATAAATTGTGCTAATCTTAGGATCAATTTAAATCTATGTGAAATATTGCGAATGCACTACATCATATTTGGATAATTAAAGATTGACAACAACCTTAAATGACATATTGTTTACTTTTCCTCACCTATAAATGAGGATTTGTTCTTTTCTCTCCTACAGAAATAATCCTGATGTGATAATATATTATCACATAGGAATAGCAAATAATTGGCTAAAACCTAATTGGACAAAGAAAACGGAAAATTTTGCAAAGGAAAGTGTGGAAGCGAAATCGGAAAGTCGAAAAATGGATAACTTGCACGTTACAGTATACTATCAGAACGGAACCGTTGGAAATGATAATCATAAAATCTCACCTTTATACATCCTCCATTTATCACAGTTAACTTCTTCTTATCATTGCGTATCACTTCTATTTGGATGAAAACTGAAACATTTGAACTTTTCATAGTTATGTTGAAAAGAACTAAGAAAGAAATTAAATTACTTTCTACTAATCTAAATAGAAAACAAGAAATTGGTAGGTGATGAGTTGATTTGTCATTGATTAAAAGCAAATATCATGGGCAATTAAGTGTATCACACGTAACTCACGTTCATCCCTAAGCGTACAACAACGGTCCACGTTTTGTCGTAACTATGGTATCAAGAAAGAAAAAAAAACTGTTACATACGGCTTCCTCTTTCATATATCACTTTAAAAAGTTGTTATGAATTCAAATTAATTCTTCCTACCCTTTCGCTTTTCTTTTACCGCATTTCAACGGCATCAGAAATTATTATTTTGATGTTATTGTCGTTATTATTATTGTAATTGTTGTTGCAATTTTTGTTATTATTATTGCTACTATTGTTATTGTTATCATTGTTGCCGTTGTTGTTGTTGTTATTGCTTATGAGAAAAAGCAAATTGCAAGACAACAAATCGTCACCGAAGCTACTATAAGACTTCATTAATTTGTTACGACAATATTGTTGAAAAGATTAGAAATAAAGTATATAAATACGGTTTCTCTCATCAAAAAACTTTGAATCATTTCTCTCTTCTACATCTGACAACCATTTGAATGTTATCTTTAGCATAATTCCTTCAAATAAATATGCATCGAATTCACATATAAAATTGTGTTGTAATTTTGCTTATATATTAAAATACATTTTCTGGATTAATTAATTGCTTGATTAATTGATTAATTAATTAATTAATTTAACTTCTTCTATACCATTTGCCTTCCAAATTACAGGTAAAATGTATGGAAATGTGTTTGTTTGTATAACATTGAAGTATTTCATTTTGTTTTTGTGAATGAAAAAGAAGAAGGTTTCTGGCTTATTTTTCACAATGAATTAAAACTTTTTAATTATTTTTTGCTACCATAAATAAATTGAATTCCACTAATATTAATATTTTGTATTTTTTCTTGCAAATTAATACCTACCACTTTTTTCTTTTTTTGTTTTTTAACTATAAAGTAAACATTGCGATTAATTAGACAATTATTAACTTCTTCTATACCATTTGCCTTCCAAAATTTCATTATATTATTAATGAAATGACACATTTAATAAGTTAAAATAAAACAAAAACTCTTTTATATGTCACTTTTTGAAGAGGGTGACAATCATGAATTGGTCGAATGCTTCAGTCGATTTAGCATGTGTGCCATACATATTTGCGCAAATGCTTGTTTGTGTACATCACAAGTCATCAGACTTCTCTTAGAATCCCCGAACCACCAAACTCTCTTTCTCGCATACCGGTTCATTTCTTTCTTCAAAGTGAAAGAATGAAAGAGAGAGAGAGAGAGAGAGAAAGAGATGAAATTAGCGATCAAACACCAACATGAACGATCATAACCATAGCTGAAACGCCCATAACACATTCTTATTGTTTTTATTATTCTGCAGAAAAGTATGTACTTCTTTTTTTATTTAAAATAAAGAAAAGAATCCTATCCCCACTGTCTCCTCTCTTTTTTTCTCTTTTTTTTTTTTTTTTGCTAAACCGGACCGGAAAGAATCTTCCAAATTCTATTTCAGTATCATTTAGTTTCAATAATCAATGATTACTTTACTCAGATATCTATTTTAAGTAATTTTAATTGTATTATAGAGATATTAAATTTATGAATAATTAATTTTTAAAGAGAAATTTTCCAATCAAGGATACAGATTATATTATATTATGAGCCAATAGTATTTCATCGTTACTAGCAATTAAAGGACAACTAGAAAGTAGCAAAACAAGCCAAGATAATATGATAGTACTTTGTGGAAATGGCGCATATGTCCTGAATTTTGATGACTTTTTTGTGAACAATTCTCATTGGTCACTTAGAATGGCAGAGTGATTCATAAATTAAATTTTGGTTCATGAATTAAATGGGTTATGCGGACATCATACATTCTTTGATCTGTATGATTTGATATGATGTGATACGATATGATCTTTAGTCTCTTCTTTCTGAACGACATTCCATATAATGATTAATATCAAGTTAGTATTTTGGTTACTGAACAGAATGGATTATTTGATTTTCATCTAAGAGTCATTGAATTCAATAATCTTCGATGCTTGATTATATCATACCGTAGTCTCGAAATGATCGGATTAAAAAGTATCGTTGATAATGTCAGTTATTGTCTTTATGCATATAATATTTTAAATTTTTAATGATATTTAAATTTTATTTTTGTTTGAAAATTTGAAACATTTATTGATTCAAATCAAAAAACAAAATTACAAATCATTTTTGGAGATTATTGTGGTTTGACTACGAGAAATAGAGCAAAAATTATATGGTAGTGTGGATGAGTTAGTTGAACGACGCATATTTTTTAAGCGATCACATCTGATTTGAATTCAAATTTGTCAATTCTGTTCGTTGATCAATGAACACTGAAAGTGCCTGATATCATTGTGTCACCCTTTTCCCATTGTGCGTTTCTTTTTTTTTGTCATCGCACCTCAATTAAACAAAAAGGAAAAAAAAAAACGAACGACAAATAATGAAAAAACATTAAATGTAAATAACTTCAAAGCATTTATGGAATATTTTTCTAACAATGAATGAATTTTTTTTTCTCAAATTATCTATGATCATCCATCTAATCATTCAATTAATGTATGAAGTGATATATTGTGATTAGAGAAAATTTATTATCTTTGTTTATCGTAAATTTGATAATTTGACAAAGTTGTATTCGTGAAGCACATTCAAAATAAAATGAAAATATTTTCCAAATATTCAAATTTCCGTACTTGACTTATGGTATTTTGAATTGAACTTATCAGTTTATCATCATTTAATCAATACCAATGATTATTCCATCTAATATTTAATTCATTTCAAAGTTCGTTTTCATTTGAAAAATAGTGGAGTTAATTTTTTTTTCTCCATTTCTATGTCTGATAATTTCTTTGTTTGTTGTTATTTCCATTGAAATGCCATTAAGAGTTAAAAATCAGACATCACCGATGAATGCATCGCAACTATTTGATAAAAACATCAAAGATCAAGACGAAAACTTGTCAGTTACCATGGCGGAAAACAATTGATATCCATGAACCAATTGAATCATCTCTTTACTTTATTGCATCATTTCCTCACTCTAACTTTTCTCTTCTCTCGAAACTTTCGATTCCAACGAATGGTCAAACATCAGTTAGAAAAAAAAACATAAAATATTTTTGTTGAAAAAATTTTCTTCATTTGCAAAAAATGATCTTTAAAAGGCATTACCAATCCTTCATTTAGCTCATAAGCCTATATTTAAACTTATTTTGAAATGTTTTAACTATCTCATGTTCACTATTGCAAAGCAAGCAAAAATATTTCAAGCTCATTTATCCTAAAGATATAACATCATAATTATTCGACTATTTAGACATAATTTAGGTTACATTGTGGCTATTGGACATTTTCATTTTGTCCCGATAAAGTACTAAAACTAATTCTCAAATGTAATACACAGTCATTCTTATTTATTTCCTTGATTTCATTCCTTCCATATTTAATGGAAATGTTTTATTTATATTTTAATTCGTATTTTATTAGTAGCACAGCAATCAGGAAGCAATCCTATCATAGGACAAGTGATACAAAAAGATTAGGTAGGTATATAGTGGCGGTAATTGACATACTTTTTCAACAACTGGTTTCAATTCAGCGAAGCATAAAATCCGTAATTTATAACATTTGATATGTTGTTCATAATTATGAATTAATTGTATTTTTTATGATTTTAGAAAAATCAACCAGTTTTTTTCGTTTTTCATCCTTCGTTATCTGTCACCAATTCTACTTCTTCAGCTTCTACAACAAATGAAATGAATCTCTTGCAATGACAATAAACACTCTATTGGAAAGTTATAAAATTATAATAATGAGAGCAATATGCAAATTTCTTTCGTACATCGTTTTTATGATACATAACAGAATGGCTAGTGATTTGTCATCATTTACTGTGCTTTCTATGTCATTAT
Organism: Loa loa; assembly: GCF_000183805.2. Taxonomy (NCBI): domain Eukaryota; kingdom Metazoa; phylum Nematoda; class Chromadorea; order Rhabditida; family Onchocercidae; genus Loa; species Loa loa. Next base: position 155,941 of record NW_018108182.1, on the reverse strand, counting down.
GCTGCAAAAAAACAAAAAAAAATTAATCCATTCGCAATATTCATATATAAATTTAATTTGAAACAGAAAAAATGTCAAAACAGTATAACATAGGCTAAATTTATCTGATAACCAGGTGACAGATGATAACTGATAACTAATTCTCCTCCATTAAATAAATCATCAGTTGATTATTATGAAAAATGAAATTGGAATGAACCATGTAATATGTACTTTATTTCATCATTATGACATTATTATTAATGATTTCATTTCAGTCTTTTTTTTTTTTATTTCCTTTTTCATATTTAATAATATAATTATATATAACAATTAGGATTGTATCATTACATAGTTTCGGATTGAAATGAATGAAAGAACGGAAATAGTCTGTTATTCTTGAAAATTATCCAATTTTTCAGACTAATTTTATTTACATTTTTATTACCAATAATGTCAATAAATTTGCATTTTATTGGCCTATCATTTATACTCTAAAAGTTTTCATCACATTCATTATATCATTTATACTCTTATCATTAAATCATCTTTCGTTTTTTTCTCTCTCCTATTTAATTTATTTTAAAATACTTAAAAAAAAAAAAAACCGAAGGTTTTTGTGGAACAATTTGTGACCTTCAACCTTCAATTTTGCATGTCTTTGTCACATGAAACTTTCCTACTTCTGTGTCTTCATATTCTTTTTCAATGAGATTTCTAAATTCTTCAATACCTTGATTAATCATCAAAAATATCTGATGCTGCCATTATTCGCATTCTGATAAATGGGAGTTTGCGCTAATTGTCAAAATACCGCACAACTAATTGACAGACATATTGCATCTTCTTAACAACAAATTCTTCCGCATACTTTTCTTACGCAAACAACAATTTAGATGAAAATACTCATTAGTTAAGTATGAATGACTCACGTGTACAGACACACAGACATACACACACACACACACACACACACACACACACACACATACACACATATACACATACATGCCGATACAAACAAATCAAATAATTAGAAATGAAGTTGGGTTGGTGTCAGTGATTATAATAGCGTCAAATGAATATGAGACCTTTGAACATTAGTCTAATTTAGTGTTAGTTTTGCTTAATTACATCTTATCCGTCCCGATGTAATCGATTTCACTGAGGTGTGACTTTTTCTGGGACACCAATGATATCGAATTCATCAGGACAAGGTTACTTGCTCTATGAAATGGATTGCAGTGATGGTTGAATTTAGTTGATTTATCCAAACTAGTTCATTTAATTCTACTCCATGATTAAATCGATAATTTGGCATGGAATTTGATCTCAGCTTATTTAAATCACTATGATTCGATACTACCTTCATATAGTTATCACTCCTATACTACGATTATATTTCTAGGCTTTGATTATTATAAAAAAGTTCCTGTTAAATCCAAATATTTCTACCCCTTGACCCATTGATCCTGATTCATGCTTCATGAAATAATAAATGAATTAACCGGTGGGATGAACTTACCAAATTATTGGAAAAAGAAAGACTGATGTATTCTACGTTTACACCAGAAGATCGGAGAGTGTGAAATTGTGCAGCGAACTTTTCCATCGCTAATAAAACGGTACTCATTTTTTCGCAGCTATTTAAAAAAAAAAGAGAATGAAAAACGAGAAATGGTACCATTATTTAGGTGATTATAAAATGTGAGTCAAAAAATCTCAATGCTATTAAACCAGTAATGTTTTAAAAACATTCACAAAATGAAGCTCATTTGCAGTTTTTGCTATTGCTAGAATTCCGGGTAAAAACCAGTTTATCCGTTTTTACGGGTGCAGTTCCTTTTTATTACTGCTATTACTGTTCAATAGCTAACTACTAACTGCATCATTATCCTGGTTAAAAGGTAAAATTTTGGAACGGGATAACTATAATAACTCACAAATGAGATGGATACATTGTTCCGTTTCCCTCTCATTTTGCTCATTACGCAGAGCCTTGGCTTTTCTCATATCTGTTTTTAGTGGCCAGAGGAATTGAGCCAAGTTTTATCACATTTTTATGATACTCAGGATATGAGGAAAATTTCCCGAAAAAAAAACTCGTTTTATTTACTCTTTTTCTTTTTTCAATCGGTATAATGATTGCTGAAATTAACTGAGAAAAGTGGTTTATTTCATCTTTTTGCTTATTATGATATTTGCAATTTTTTAATTAACAAAATCACATGAAGTCAAAATGACGATATTATAGAAGGAATAAGTTGCGTATTAGATTTGGCTTCCGAAGATTTGGGCTTATAGTAAGATCTGAAAGCACCAAAAGTGTAGAAAAGTTTTTTACACGGTATGGTAGCATTGCAAATATTTCCGCTAACATCCAAGTGACCTTGATGATTTATGTAACTACTCTGATCATTAATCTTTCACTTAGCGTCTTTATCCAAAACAAATTCCTATCACTGTTTATTTACCGGAAGAATAGTACATAGCAAGAGAAATAACAACTTGTTGATAAAATGAACTTTGTTCACTGACACTTGTTGACTTCACATCTTGTTAATGGATATTAATGTATTGATAAGTATCGATCATTTTCAGTTCAGCAGTTATCACTATTATCTCTTGCGCTAGTTCTGGATGTCGTTATCATTGTTCATTAAAGAATGGCATTCAAGCAATTCGAAAAAGATGACAAATCATCGTTAAGCATGTCCAGTGATAATAGTAAGACTTTATCCTACATATATTTTTTGATCATTTCTAAATTTCTTCCCCGATTTTTTTCTTTGATTCTTTTCCTCTTTCTCAAAATTTGTTGTAGTCTAGAAGAGGAAGGAAGGAAAGGTATATGGAATCTGATAAGTGATAATGTATGTTTTTGATAAATATTTTTAAGATGAGTAATTCCAGAAACGAAAAGAATTAAGAATAGTATCAGACATGAAAGTAGCCTAATGAGGACAATATTCTCCCCCATTTGGGATTCAGTAAATATAAGATAGGGACAAAATGAGCTAAAAAAATGATGGTATATTAATCCAGTTTTAATTGTTAACTTAATCAAATATATGATAAATAATGAAATGAAGCAAAACAGGAATAAAAATTTTAGGATTAGTCATATCCTTAACTTATAAAATTAAGAAGAATTAATTTGATTAAAAACTAGATGGCTGAAAGAAGGAATTGCTATCGTACATGTCACATCTTACGGCTCTATCATATCATATATCCATCTCAGTTATATAAATATCGCCATCTTCCCGTCCTCCACTACATCTTTGTAATGATTTTCAACGATGAGATATTTCAGTTCTTATTTTATCTTTTATTTCCGTAAAATGAGATCTTTTTTGAGAGAAAAAAAAAGAAAATTCATTATGCTTCGAAGGGAAAAGTGCAAACAACTCATACAAACAACAGCCAATATATGCTTTAAGCAAATTGTTTTCAAAAAACGAACTATCATAAAAATTACGAGAAAAGAATCAAAGATTAAATTCTTTCAAAATTTTGATAAGCAAATAGTTTATCAGTGAGGAAAAAAAACTGCTCCTTAGTTTGTTGCTATCTTCGATCCATTATTATTTATTATTACTATTTGTTATTTATTATTTATTTATTTATTATTATTATT
>NW_018108182.1:146185-151779 GCF_000183805.2 Loa loa | reverse complement strand
GAGAGAGGATAGAGAGAGAGAGAGAGAGAAAGAGAAAAAGAGAGAGAAAGAGATGAATGCCGAATTTTAACGGAAATTTTATGCGTCCATTTCAAAGTATCTTCTTAGTGCCTTTCCTCTTCTCCACTATTTTACGTTTATTGATTTTGTTGACTATTAAAAATCATTTTCATACACAATTCCTTCATCACCGATGGCAGTATAATAGTACTAATATTAGTATAGTAATAGTAGTACAAATGAACAGTGCTCATCGTAATTCGCAAGCGCTTTTGGTTCACTTAAGCCATTGAGTCACTTTGCGCCAAATGTATACACATACAAATGCACACACATACATACACACATACAGACAAAACAGACATACACACACACACATACACATACACAGATGGACAGACAAACACATACACACACACACACAGATATACACATATACGCACACATATATATATGCATGCATATGTACAGTACATACCGATATACCGTACTCAAAAGAACGTTTAATAATGGCTGTAGGATGATTCGGCTCATACAATGTTCACCCACCCATTGACCAAAGTAGCCACCAGTCTCCGTCCACTAAATTTCCAAGTTCCTGGAACGTCCCTATCTTACCACTGAACTGAACAATTCAATGAGAGAACGCTCTTCACATCTGTTCATTCTTTGCTCTCTCCTTCTCTCTCTCTTTCTCTCTCTCCCTCTCTCTCTCTTCCTTTATATTTTACACATTTCATATTTTGATTTATTCCTTTCCATATGTTTGGTTATATATTGATGATAGCAATAAGATGAGATGTTAATAGGAGGAGGAAGATAGCAGTGATGATATGTGATAGAAGGATGATAAAAAGTGATTAGAAAGGATGAGCATGCTTCAAATTGTCACATTCATCTCTCTTCTCATCTTTCATATTTAAATTTAAATTTAAAGATTCACAATTTTAATTTAAACAACAACAGCAACAACAACAATAATATCTATTTTTAAGCTTATCAGTAAATCATTTTATATTAAAACATATCAGTGATAAATTGGAAAATAAGAAAGGTTAAATTGAGCAAGTTGCAAATATAAACGCCTGTCTCATTGTGTTTTCTGTATGATAATGATAAATGATAATGAAAATGTTTTAGAAACAACCAAAACGATTGACCGTTGTGCTGTTTGCGGTGATTTAGCAACTGGTTTCCATTATGAAGTTGCCAGTTGCAATGGATGGTTAGCATTTTTAGTTAATTGTATCAATTTCAATTCTTATCAGATCGATTTATCATAAAAGTCTTATCAAAATTATTAAAATTCACATTTTTCTTTAAACTTTCTTCTAGCAGTTACAGTTACTTTCTATGGCTAATCATTAAATCATTAACTAAATTACTCTACAAATAGAAAAAAAAATTTTTGAATAAATCATACATTAATGAGGTTAACAGTGTACCTTATTCCTTAAATGGAACTACTGATTCGTTATCAACAAGATAAATTTAAATTAATTGAACTCTTTTAGTTTATTCTCTTGCAAAATATTACAGATTTATTCATTTTAAATTCTCATCAAAAAGAAATAATCAACATATGCAAATATGAAATAAATATATTTTTGAGAAGAAAATACAATTCAAAATTAATAAAGTGAATGTTAATTTATTACGTAACTCTGGAATTGCACCATGATATAATGTATACGACATGTAGATGATATTGTGCGACATATAGTAATAGTCTGCGACATATGATAACACTGATTGCGAGAAATAGCTTTCCACTATGAAATTTAATTTTGCCGGACTGATTTTGCAGTAAAACATTCTTCCGACGTACTTTGGTTTCCAATCGAACTTATAAATGCCACAAAAGTGGTAATTGCACATTTGATAAAGGTACGTTTAATTCATTCACCATTCAAGCCCATTAAAAGTACATTAAAATATGGTCTAGTCATCATTGTGATCCAAACATTTGCATATCATTTTTATCACTCATCTTTCAAATTTCTGAATCATTTTTTAAAAGTTTATCTTCCATATGACATCATAGCTTTTAACTAAGCCTATTTTTCCGTAGAAGTTTGAACGAAACAAAGATTTCATGAAAATGATTTAAATTGTTTAAAGTAGTCAAATAGCAAACATTAGAGGAGTTGACACTTTAGTCCTATTCAACTTACCATTTTATTAAATATCCAGGCATGTTATGCCTCCAATCAATTTCTTTAAAAATTAATGTTTTTGGCGAAATTTCGGTAAATTTTCGAAACATAGGAATTCATTATTGCAAAAGAAAGAAAAAAGAATTTTTTCAAATTAATTTTCCAGTTAAGATTTAGAAAATCGTTTTAAAAAATTTATCATTGTGAAGGCATAATACGTGTGTGATCTACAATGTTTTAAATTTCAATTTTGATTCGATTTCAAATTATTTCAACTTTCAAATCTAATCAAATTTGATACCAACAAATTTAGATATGAGATGTGCATGTCGAGCATGCAGGTTTGATAAGTGTATCGCAGTTGGTATGAATCCAAAAGGTTATTTTTTTTTATTTTTATTTCCAATATTATTCATTTCTAATGGCCTTGAATGTATTATTATTTTGTCCCCAAACGTCAATAATCGATGATGAAATAGTTTAATAGGAATGGAATTTAGTTTTTTTTTTTGCGATTTTCGCAAAAAATGCTTTTGAAATTTCATTTCAGCAATTCAATGTAATCGTACTGGACGCATATCATCACCACAAGAAGCTCCAGCTTCATCTACCTCATCGTATGCTTCTTTTGAATCTGATATACCTCAACAACAAGTCTCTATTTCAAGTAGTGTCAAGAATGAGCTCTACTGTCTACTTCCTCAGAATGCAGATACCAATCGTAAACGTTTGTCAACAAGTCCAGATAGTGAGTCAGCATCTAAACGAGCTTACACCATTTCTGCACTTCTTGATTTCCCTAAATCTGAAGGCATATCAACTACAGATGAAAATTCTAGGTGAATTTTTTTCTTTTAGATGTTTAAATGGGCTCAAATTGATATAATATATATACCTCAACAGCAAGTCTCTATTTCAAGTAGTGTGAAGAATGAGCTCTACTGTCTACTTCTTCAGAATGTAGATACCAATCGTAAATTTTATGCCGTCTTTCAATTCACCATAGGAATGCCTGCTAGGTGATATGATACAGATGGACTGAATTGCATATGCTGTCATGCCGGAATGACAGTTTGATTTCTTACTAAAATAGCCGTTAACAAAATCAAAGTTAGAAGATGAGTGATATTGAAAGAACAGGCGGTAAGATATGTGAGATGATAAGAAATGACATGGAAAAGAAGTAAATTGGGAAAGTTAAAGAGAGGAAAGAAAGTTGCTTTTATATTATTTCTAACTGAAAGGCTAAAATTAGTGTTTGTAGATTCAGATGTTCAAAGACAAATATGGCATCATCATCAATCACTTCAAATATTACCTCTAGTATTCGTGATACCATCCGAAAGCATTGCTCCATCTCGGAGAAACATGAACAAGTTAGTCATCAGGTTTCTTTGTAAAATAAATATTTTCTATTGCTTTTGAAACTTAAGTTCACGAAATTTTAAGACGCTGTTGAACGAATTTTAATTTAACCTGTAAATGACCTGGCGATGTTCACATCAAAGATTAATTGCTGTTTCCATCGCAAAATTTTATTCAAAAATGTTTACTTTTACAGTTGATTTCGCGTCTTATTCGTGCACAAGAAATTATCAGTGAAGTGTTAGATCCGGAAAAATGTGACACTTCCATTTCGATCCTTGACTTGCTGACACGACCATCGATCGTGTCAGCTTCATCTCGGGTCAACTATGTTGATGACAAAGTAAGTCCAAAAGTGTTTCAAACGTCAAAATATCGCCAAAATGAGTAAAAAAAAAATAAGAAATTGTTTATATTCTTGCTGCTTTTTTAATGCCTGAACTTCCTGAGTATAGATTTCTTGAAGTGGAATTTTAAATCTTGCCAAAATTTTTGAACATTTTTGTGACCCGTAACTAAATGAACTCCCTTTTCCTGAACTTCTCTTTCCAGTCAATTAAAGAATTATTGACCTGTCCGAAGATTTTTTCCTTTCTGATCCTTGCCCAAAAATCTTTCCAATTAATTTTATTGTTCTTTTTAAATATACAGTTCATTAAACTGCTCTCTGTAACACTGTATTATTTAGCAACAGAAACAGTACAACAGTGGTCCGGGAGTGGTGCTAAATCAAAAGCTAGAGATTACAGTAGAATATGCCAAAACATTTGAATCATTCCAATGGATGCCAATTCAGGATAAGGTTCCTTCATTTAATTTAGACTTGTAGCAGGATGAAAAACCGTTTCTTATAACTCCTTTGTTTTATTTTGCTTATGATAATAATTGAATTATTACTTCCTTGTTATAGGTATTACTGTTACGTGATGTTGTATTTGTGTTAGTCTTATTGGAAACTGCTTACAAAAGGTCTATTTCCAAGAGCGCATCTGTACTGAATCATAGAAATCAAAGAGAAAGCCAGTAAGGTTTTTTTTGAGATCGTAATTTCAGCAAAATGAAATTGAGGGAAATATTCAAAGTGTTCAAGTTAGAACACAGTTGCTCTTCTTTCATTTGATAATTGAACAGGTCAATCGATGAAAATACCGGAATTTCAATGATAATAGAAAGTTTTAACAGAGCAAAGTTGGATAAGAAGGAGTTTTTGTTACTCAAAGCAATCGCTTTTATGCATTCTGGTATGTTTTAGCATAATGATTGCTAATTTTATCAGCCATTATCAAAATGTAGTTTAAAATACTGTGGATCATACCTATTCAGTTCCGTTTTTTTACTGTTCTATATTTATTGAAATATCACTTGAAAACCATGTAGCTGAATGACGTTTCCTGTCGAAAATCTAATTTTCAATCCAATTCTATTTCAGTAATTTTTATTCTAAATTACTATTAATTCTTCATCGTTAGAAAAATTACCAACTCTTTCTTGAAATGCCAAATTTTCGCCTCGCAAATTTTACTAAAATTAATTCAACAAAAAATTTTCAGAATGCTCTGGTTTATCACCAAACAGTTATAGGCAACTATCATGTCAACGACAGCTAATTTTGGATACCTTATTTAATTATATGATGTCCAAGTATGCTTTTATATTTTTTGCCTAAGTCTTGAAAATGTCAAGAAAAACTTCTAACTCCAAGCTTAATTAGTCATTCGCCTCAAGTTATAGACATGACAAACATGGTCCAGTACGTTTCGGTCATGCGTTATCGGTGCTTTGGTCCGTATATGAGGCAACAAATTCTTATGTGGAAAGCTTAATGGATATGGATTTAAAGCCGCTCACTACCGAGTTACTAGCTAATAAATTGCCAGAACTTCTAACATAACCTGTACATTTTGTATATGAGCCTCTCTCTTTTTTAATTCCCTTTTAATTTTATTAATTTCATCATGGTATTTCAACCAACGGTCATTCAAAGCGTGAAATATATATATATATATATATATATATATATATATATATATATATATATATATATATATATATATATATATATATATATATATA
>NW_018108182.1:140302-146056 GCF_000183805.2 Loa loa | reverse complement strand
AAGACGTAGAATATATATATATATATATATATATATATATATATAAGTTGAGGAGCTTGTTCTTTTTTTCCAACTTGAAAACTATCCGATATAAGACAAGAATAAAAATCTTTAGATGAAAACAATTTGCTTAAATCTTCCAAACTAATATTTCAAGTACCTTTACGAGTTGAGAAACAGCTTGAACTAATCATAGATTTTTGATTGGTATAAATTTATGCTGTGGACTTTAAAAATCACCGGAGAATCCGAAAATATTCCAATCGTCACCTTGTGAAAGCACTTTCGAAGTTCTCGCACTTCCTTATTCTGAAGTCAGCTTTCATAAACCGTTTACTACTAATAAGCCACTGACCTTTAAAAGTCATCCCTACAACTTAATGAACTTAAGGAAACAATACCATCATAACTAGGGAATATGTTTTTTTATGGGTAACAATGTCTTCGGATTTGTGTAAAGCTCACATTTCATCCTGTGTTGTATCACGACATAATAGCCAATTCATCCACGCATAGTTCGGTTTTCTTTTTCTTTCAAAAAAAAAGTTTCGTTTCATTTTATCGAATACACATTTCCTTGGTAAATAAGACTTCTGTTGATTGATTACCATGGAAAATGCGAATCTTAGCAATACTTGTGAAGTAAAGGACAGGGTAGGGTCAACAGTTGTTTTGAGGTTCGGATATTCAATTTCCAACTGAAATATGGAGCGACTATCTAGTTTTTCTGATTAAATAAAAAAAACCACAGTTCTTTTTTCTTTCTCTTCTCAGGTAACTCGAAACATAATGATATTTCTATCCATGAGGATGGAAAAAAAAATCAATTTCTTGAGAAATGGAGAGTATAAAAAACCAATGTCCAATCCACAAAAAAAGTTACAAGCCAAAACGGGCGAAGAGTTTTAATAGAGCAACAGAACTACATAACAATAAAAAAGTCGAAAATAATGGATCACAATACGTAAAAAATCCACTCAGTACAACGCCGGTAATAATTACCCTAATCAACATCAGTCAGAGTTATAGAAATCCACTTCAGAAACAAAGACTCGAACTGCATACCATCCACAACAGATGCAAAAATACAAGAAACTTCATCGATACTACTATAGTTCATCAACTTAAAGGCATATTTGACATATTTTTGAACTATGTTTAATACCGGTCAAAAAACCTTATCAAAATCGATCATCAGTTAGAACACAATATTTTATAAAGTAATCACATGTAATTTAAATTCCATTCTTTTTAGATATTTTTTAAAGAAGTATTTTTGCGCACTTTTTTTCACGTCCACAATTTTAAAAAAACCTTGGGTAATTTAAACAACGAGAAACCATTATTTAAATGAAAAAAAGTTGAGGTGAATGAAATTCCAATAAAAGCGCCTATGCGTCATTATCTTGTACTAAAACAACTACTGACTTTTCGAAACCGCAATCTTGAAAGGTCGGGATATTAGTTGGATCCTGCACTGTTCCAAATTCACGATACCATTCGGGTGCACAATTGAGTTGCTTTCTGGGATAACTTGATAACAGCGTAAGATTCGGTGGACAATTCTCATGAGCCAAGGTCGCGTTAAATAACAACTACAAGTAAAATATACTGTAAAATAAAACAAAACTGAAAAATTTAAAAACATGCAGGGGTTAAAAATGTAATTCAGAAGTAAATAAATATCAGTCCCTGCCGAAAACACAAATCATGGCTTAACTCTTCAGTGAAGAAAATCAATGATATAATTTACTTTTTATTAATTTTAAATGATGAATGACTGATATGTTTCAAAATGGTAGCCGACTTAATTAGCATATATTACCATTATCAGATGGATGATAAACGAATTAATCATTATACATCTATCCCCACCAATCAAATAACATTAAAATTATTGCGTATTCATATAATTTATGCAGTAGTACATCAACGAGCCAAAAGGAGTATGAAGGAAGAATGCAAAAAAGTTAACCTCCAGACTATTTGTAACATCAAACCTCCTTTCAAACCGTTCGCCATTAGGGAATCGTACACTTACTCGAATACAGTTAGGTTCCTGTGACTCCGGTGGTAATTCACTTGCCAATTTCACTCTTATAGCATCTAATTTCTGAATGATGAAACGCATAAAACTTACGAATAATTACTACGATAAAATTAATATTTAAAATTAAGTTATAATCTAACATCCGCACAGCATTAAATACTAAGCTAGACCAAAAAATTACTAGCAATAGCAAAATTACTTTTGCTGGCACTTTTATTTCTATTTATATCATACTCAATAACAGCTTTTTCTGAAAATCGAAGATTTCTACACTAAATAGTTTTCCTAGCAACTAGTCATTCGTGCGATTACTTCCAACACATATTGTTAGAATAGCAACCACCGTTTCATAACCTTCTCTCTCCGTTTCAGAGAAATGTATGACCAATTATGAATCAAATCCGATACCGAAAAGCCAATGGAGTAATCGTCCTCAGCCATTTCTTATCTATGAAGCTTTCTTTCATACTGGATTCTATGTCAAGCGTCAACTATGTGAAAATTATCTTTGTTATAAAGACTCTACAGTCAATAATGTATTGGAAACAAAATAAAATCACTTCTTTCTTTTCTTGTTTTTTCTTTTTCTCTTCTGCTTTCTTCATTTCAGCCATTTTTCGCTCACTCTCAGCTCGTTTCCTCTCATTTAGACGTGCTCGATCAGCTGTCAAACTACGCTGATAATCTGATTCCTGCTCACGTAGAATGCGATTGTTCACCTCACGTTGATGTCTAGTAATGATGAACATGAAATGCTTTGCCTTTGGAAATTTACCAAGGAAAAATTCATGACAAATCGATGTGTTGTACCTTTCATTCCTTATAGCATCCAAATAGCTGCGGTTTTCATCAATCGCCGTTTGAATTGTGAAAAGCATCGGCTCAAGCTCATATTCGCCTTCTAATCGCAATACCTATGATAGTAACAAATCGAAAATTTAAAAAATTTCTGAACAAAATTTATTTTTGAATAATTTCCTGTCATGACTCAAACAATACAGGCGTGAATCTAATTGCAAGCACAGGTCTGTACGACTAAACTGAAGCTGTTGCGATTAAAGAATAAACGAGTGGAATTACAAACAGATATTTATCCAAACGACATAAGTAGACATATATTACTTGAATCGTTTGTGCCTACCATAAAAGCATTTTATACAAAATGCTCGGAGACAAGTCATTTTCTATATACAAAATGCTAGGAGACAAGTAAGGTCATCTTCATAACTGTTTCAAAGACTTTTTGAACTTACCACAACCATTCGTGTCTCACGCATACAAAGTAACCCAAGAAATGGATAAGTGTTTTCCCGAAGAGCCATTGACACTGCAAAATTAAAATTGATGCGAATAATGGGAAAAAATGTAAGCGATGAAATATCATCGAAGTGACACTGACGAAGATGATGGAGTAAAAAATCTTGCCTTAACAACTGTTAAAACCATGCTGGTATAAACTGAAGACGCGTGAATGCGCAAATTATTGAAAATAAGACCTATCAAGTACCAACCCAGAGAAAACTTGATAATCACTATGTCAGTACTTTCGAACAATACTTTTTATAACAATAGAAAATCGTTTCATATCACCTTTGTAACCTTCTTGACTACGTACTGATACACCCCACAGCAGAATTTCATTCCGATCCAGAAAGTGTTTCATTTGATAACTAAGTAATGTCTCACGGACGAAACGTTCACAAGATTCATGTGACGGATTGTGTAAATAAACAATCATGAAACGTAATGAATTTTTGCACTCGTTTATGGCCTGAAAAGAAGTGGCAAATATTAGTTGGGTTTTTTTCCAAGTGCTGAAGATGAAAAGCCCTGCAATTTTGAAACCCCTTTGTAGAAAAGGATGAGTGAATTACTTAATACACACGTTATATTTTCTCTAACAGTTAAATTAAGAATGTTTAAAAATTCTACCATCACTAAGCGGAACTAAAGAACGTTTCTGACCCTTTACTAATAATAACTGACATCATCATATGATCCAGTGAAGAAGCGAATCCCATTATTAGAATCGCCAAAACGAGCATTAAATTCGTCAATAAAGTGTCGTACATCCCCTCTCGAATCAGCAACTGCCAATGGCGGTGCTCGAAACAGTGACCCTTAATTGGAATAAGAAATTATTTGTCTCTTCTCCTATTACTGAATAATTGAATAGCATGGACTTTGGAACGTCTGCTCGCGAAGAAAGACATATTATAAAATCAAGAAAAAGCTAATGCTTGAAGCTATCATGCTAAAATTTTTTTTGTTAACATCATTTTTCAACTTATTTTTCTAAGTAAACTTTTTCTCAACTTATTTTTCTAAGTAAAGAAAACCATTTTAACTGCTGCAAAATGAAGGAAATCTTTCGATAACATACACAGGAAACTGACAAGCTCGAATAAGCTTTGATAAGCAATGAAGAATGGAAGTTTGACGAGCGTAACAGCCCATTCAAACCAAGTTTGTGGAGCTGGGGAACGTCTTCTCAACGGCACTTTTGCAAGAGGCAAAGGTGGGTGTTGATTTGCAATTCTAAAAGTAGAAGAAACTATTCATGATCGCTTTCCGCTTTCTTGTATACATGTAATAGTTTTAAAAAAGAACAGTATTTTTTTATTTGAGGGGATTCGACAGTTTAATGCGACTAGTTCATTCGAAATATTATCATTCAATTTAGCATGACTGGTTCGTGAAATGGATATCATTCATCTAAGAGCTCGAAAAAAGAGGAATTACTGTGAAGTTGACGGTTCATTTACTTGTACATGTCTATGTCTCAACTCGTTCGCCGCATTTGATGCATTTTGTTCTTCTTCCTCTTCTAATTGTCCACCAGTCTGGAAACGAATTTGGGTCGCACAGTATGGAAGGTAAACAAACATAACACTAGTGTAATAATACGAAGAAAATAAACTTCTTGAATCAAAATAAACTTCTTGAATTAATTTATTATTCGAACAAATCTGTTTTATACATTGACCCAAAAAAAAAGCGTGAAATTCCTCTTTAATGAATTTGGAGTCAAATGAAAGAACTAAAGCAACTTGAAAAGGAATTTCCCATCTTGATAGTAAACGAAAATGAGGTTTCGATGATATCTGAACTCACATGAAAGAAATGCTGGACTGCAGCTTCCAAATTCCAATGATTGTAAACCAAGAAATCTTTTGCTAACTTGTCGCCTACTGCGCACACCTCCTATAGCAAATATCAACCTTATACCATATGATATTTAGTATTTCTTTTTATATCATGATTTTTATAGCCAACTATTATTATAAAAACCCTGTAAGTGGCATCTATATCAACATTACTTACTTTTTCACATCTAAACAAACATAACCTCTCAAGCTCCTCTACATCTAAATCAGAATAACCTGCCTTCCGCTTTACGGATATATCAAAAAGGACATGCTAAATGTTGAAATAGCCTAAGTGACAAATTTAACTTGAAACACAAATAAAAAACGTGAAATAAACCAAAGCAATTTTCAACCCATTTCTCCAAGCCTAAACTTCACCAAAAAAGATGCGGTACTCTAAAACTGCTATCAATTTCATGAAATGCAATTCCAGAACTGCCAATTTAATGAAACGACCAGAAGTGCCGATGGAGATACAGCGAAATGCAATGCAGTGCAGCTATTCCCGATCTGTCACTCCAAAATTCATTTCATAGATGTATAAGATCATTCTAG
>NW_018108182.1:102656-139551 GCF_000183805.2 Loa loa | reverse complement strand
GGCATCTATATCAACATTACTTACTTTTTCACATCTAAACAAACATAACCTCTCAAGCTCCTCTACATCTAAATCAGAATAACCTGCCTTCCGCTTTACGGATATATCAAAAAGGACATGCTAAATGTTGAAATAGCCTAAGTGACAAATTTAACTTGAAACACAAATAAAAAACGTGAAATAAACCAAAGCAATTTTCAACCCATTTCTCCAAGCCTAAACTTCACCAAAAAAGATGCGGTACTCTAAAACTGCTATCAATTTCATGAAATGCAATTCCAGAACTGCCAATTTAATGAAACGACCAGAAGTGCCGATGGAGATACAGCGAAATGCAATGCAGTGCAGCTATTCCCGATCTGTCACTCCAAAATTCATTTCATAGATGTATAAGATCATTCTAGCAAAAAGTTAAACCATCATGACGCCTATTAAAAATTAATCCTTCTCTACAGCTTTCTCTCTCTTCCTCTCTCCAAACCTTTAACATATTACGAACCTTGAAACTATTGATGAAATTCGCATGTTCTTCGCTATCTTCTGCTGCCATTTCCTATACGATAAAACAAATTTCCAAATGGATGCACTGGAATGCCAAGACTTAAAATTGCCCTCCAATGTCACCACAAAACCTCAAGTTTCATGAGTGATGAAGAGCCATCAATAGAGAATACTTAAGCTTTCCTGAAAAACAACCTATAAATATCAGCTGTACAAATAGTTTCGTGAGGAAATAAAAGTTAAACGAGGATAGTTTTGCCGATAACGGAATTAGTAATCGAGACAAAAAAAATCTTTGCAAGAATGGGCTCGTGATGGATCACAGATAAGGCGGTTTTGATACCAGAGCGTGGTACATGACATGATTCTCATTGATCACAAGCCTCGATTTGCTTGATTTTTCGAGACATCATATCGTTTCACTCGTCACATCGCGATGAAACCAAATAACCAAATACGACCGGAGAGATTGTATTCCGAAAAGGAACAAACATTATCCGATCCGTATCTGAGGGGAAGTGGGGATGAACAATCGATATACCCTAACAGCACATTAATCATGCAGATATCGTCGTTTCATGGTGACGTGTCAAACGTGACGTATCACGACAGCAAACTGAACTTCGTCCAAGAATGAAATTTTGATACATCGGGTTGGTATGAGGTCTAGCACGGCTAGATGAGGATGGGCTTAAGGTCTAGAACCTTGGCTCTTGCATCGTTGTTACTATCGTAATTGGTTAGTTGTCGTTTAAGGACGTACTTATTGCAGATTGTCGGAAGTTACGTGTAATCATGAGTGGAGGAGTTTATGGTGGTGGTAAGTTCACGTTTTTCTTTGTTATGGAGTAATATATGTATTAGTAATAGCTGCGTCGATGCAGCACTTAGTAATTTTTGTTTGGGACATATGTCAAAGGTCAGCTGGTCGAATCAGTTCCTGTATTGTTTATGCTTATTCAGATGAAGTTGGTGCTTTGGTTTTCGATCCGGGTTCACACACATTTCGGGTTGGCTTTGCTGGTGAAGAATTTCCGAAAGTAAGTTTTTCGTGAATTGAGTGAAGCAATATTAAATGATGCGCTACTTTCACTTCTAAGATTTGTTAATATAAGCGGGGTGATATTTCGATTAAGGAAGGAATCAGTAAAAACCAAAGTTTTAATGATTAATAGAGGTTAACGTCTTGGATTTCTGTGGAATATGATACTGGAGGTTTATAAGGCATTAAACTGAGTAACCGAAGCCTTTCGAAGTTAAGTCACGATAGGATAGTAAATATTAGGGATAATCTTGATAAATCATTTACTGTTATATTTTCGAAATAAGTTTCATTAATTGACATAATAAATTATGGATAGTTGCTTTAATCCCTAGCGTATTATGTCATTTTCACGGAGTAAACTATGTCATTTTTGTTAAGGTTAAAAGTTTTTTGTAGAAGTATAATTTTATATTATTTCGCAGGGTGACATACCAAGTCAAGTTGGTGTACGTGAAGTCCTGGATGAAATGGATGACACTGTGGACCAAAATGCTCAAAAAGCAAAAATGAAGGAATATTTTATTGGGCGGACATTCGTAAATGTTCCGCGACCAAGAACAGAGATTAAAAGTTACATGAAAGATTGCATGAGTATGTTCCCTTTTTTTTTTCTCATGCAATATCGTATTTTATTGCATGTTTTAGTTGATGATTGGGATATTTTCGAGCAATTGGTGGATTATTCATATAGTCGCGTTTTATTTTCCGAGAGCCAGTATCAGCCGGTATTATTTTCCGAAGCTGCAGTAAGTTCAGTTTCTCATCATTTTGGTATTTCCACATTATCAGATGTTACTTGTTGGTGTTTCTTTTTCACCAGTTGTATTGCGCTGTTGACAAATCTGTGACCCAAATTCCCTCTTAACCTGTAGCATTGCAGTGCTTTCCTGCAGATTAATTTTATGCTTTAACTAAGTTAATTTTAGTGGAATACAAAAGCAAATCGTGAGAAACTGACGGAATTGATGTTCGAAAAATATAACGTTCCCACGTTTTACGTTGTCAAGAATGCTGTTCTTTCGTGGTAAATTTGTGCTTCATACTTTAAATTCTATTTTTCTTTTTTTTGAATGGATGGAAAATATTCTTAACTGATGATGTTTGCTTCTTATTATAAGTGCGTTACTTCAGTTATGCAAATGGTCGAACAGCTGGATTAATTCTGGACAGTGGTGCTACACAAACGTCGGCTGTTCCCGTATTTGATGGATACTGCATAACACATGGTAATATTTTTTTATATGTAAATTTTTTTGATAGATCATCAAGTTTTTGTTGCTGAAGTATTCATCAAATTTGCATTTTGAATATAAAAATTGTCAGGTTCAAATCAGACAGTACTTGTTCGTCAAGTATGGATAAGTGGTTTTTGAAATTTCTTGTGTCGTTTAGGGAAAGAACAAATATATTTTCAGCAGTGGTAAAACAGCCGGTGGGTGGCGATATGATTGCAGAACAGTGCCGTTTGATGCTTGAAGAGCAAAAGATTGATCTGGTCCCTTCTTATAAAATTGCATCAAAGGTACCTTTTCTACAGATTGAATAGCACCTTGCGAATAAACATCCCACATGTCCTATCATTAGTATTTCAACTAATTTATTAATTAGATCATCGTTTTAGGAGGTGGTCAATGAAATGGAACCGCCTGTATGGACTGAGAAGAAGAATTTGCCTGAGGTTACGAAGAGCTATGAAACGTATATGGAAAAGGTTTGTAATTAATTGTTACTGGGATGGTGAATGGGTCAGTAATTTTCTCTTTAGGTCATTGAAATGAAATGAAGTTTGTCATTTTCCAGCAAATTCTTGAAGATCTTGCTGCTTCGGTATTACAGTGTTGCGATACTCCTATAGACGTTGAGTAAGTTTTCAATGAAGTTGATTTTTTTTTGATAAGTGAATAGTAGAATGATTCACCGATTAGTAGAATGACTTTTATTTATAAATCACTGTTCTTTGGATCCCAATTCATTTTTATGGTGCGCTATCACACTTTCACGATAGTTTTTTCAGAAGCATTGCATGTAAAGGTAGTTTAAGAGCTTATCGTAACCTTTTGGTCGAGTTTGCATTCATGTTTGACTCCAGAGCATCCGGCACACTTTGCTAGACTATGTACTTCAGGTTTGCGGAAAAGCTACCATCATCACCGTTTTGCTTTCCAAACGGGTATAGCAAAGAATTTCAAGCGGAAAGAATCAAAATTCCGGAGGGCTTGTTTGACACAACTTATTTGAAGGTGGACTTTCGCAAATATTATCTGATGACGCCTAAAATAGTAATGAAGTTTATCACTTTTCGATTCCTGCAGTCAGTTGTATGTGCTAGGTTGATTACAGTGAATGACAATGTTTTCAGTCAGTAAATACTTCCTCAACAATGTCAGTCTCGCAGATTGCTGCTACTGCTTGTGGAATGTGTGACATTGACATACGACCGGTTAGTTATTTGAAGAGCTTCAGGGGTAAAGGCGATTTTGAGATATATGGAGCATAGTTATATTCGTTCATATGTATAAAGTTACGCCAAAAAAAAATTTTTTTGCAGACAATGTACAGCGGTTTGATGGTGACTGGAGGTAACTCCTTGTTGATGGGATTTACTGAAAGGCTTAATCATGATCTCGCTCATAAGTGCCCACCGGTTGGTATATTGCAGCGTATTCTTATTATTTGCATACTTTTTTAATATGTATTATTTTAAAGTTTTTTAGACAATAAAATTACGAGTTTACGCAGCGCCAACACCAATGGAACGACGATTTGGATCATGGATTGGCGGGTCGATTTTAGCTTCTCTTGTAAGTTATTATTGTTCAGTCTATTATAAATGTGTCATCTTATTCCTTGTTAACAAAATATAACAAAAAATTAAGGGTGCCTTTCAACAAATGTGGATCAGCCGAGCAGAATATGATGACGAGGGAAAATCGATTGTTTCAAAAAAATGCGCATAAAATGAAAATGCTATGTCTTGTTGATCATAAGGTGATTGTGATATTGTTAATTGGCTAGGGAATTTCGCTTCAAGCTAGAATCGTTGTTTGTCTATCATTGAACTGCGGTTTCCTTGTAGGTCTGTCAGATGGAATTCTCTCTGGCGAATTTTGAAGTCATGCCTCACTGCTTGCTTTAACTTTTGTGTGGCTTTTCAGTTTGTTCAACAAGTCATTGATTATGAACGATCTCTTCTCTGTTGATTGACAATGTTATGGTTTAGTTTAAGCTTTAATTATACTCGTTTGTTTTCGCAGCATCTTGAATTCTATCATTGCAATGATATTGCACTCTGCGATTATTGTGGCTTGATTTTAGTTATCAGAATACCGTATACGAATTTTGAAGTTAGGAATTTGAGAAATTGTAAATTGAATTCAGAAATTCGTCCATTAATCTGCAATGAACAAGTTTGTATATACAATCCAGCCAACTGTTTTTCATCATTGCTTAGTAATGCTTGTTTTTCTTGCTTTAAGCATCGTCCGCAGAACAATAAGAAATGGTAAACTATTCAGATCTTCGCTTTTTTTCATCATTTCCCTTCCCAGATTATTTTCCCAAAAATTTGAAAAGTAAGGGCAGCTTGTAGAGTTCGAAATAATCTTCCTATCTTCTTGTGACACTTGAAAGGCTCAGACAGTTGACTGATCGAATTTTGAAAACTTGGTAATAAACATTGTGTATGAAGTTATAAATGAAGTTGTCATGCTATGGGTCCTTGAGTGTTTGAATAATTAAATGGTGGTCACTTTAATACAGCACATCAATACATTAAATGGAAGAAATGGAAAAGTAAAATTATTGGGAGTTTTCAATTCAAAGCAGGTGTTACAATGCAATAATAATGCGGGAGAAAGTTCTGGGGAAGGTTTTTATTCATTGCATTTATTCGCCACCAGATACCCTCGTCTCACCCGTTTCACCATCATATAAATATATACCGGTTTTGGGAACCCATGGTGGTCCTGATCCGGAACGTTTCCTGGAATAAAATTATGAAGAAACATTATTGAAGGTTTACCTAACAGTGCCAGTCCTAGGCAGGTTGTTGCACTATTCGAATGGAACCACGAGAATATACTTTTTGAGTTTTATTTAATTCAATTTTGCTTTGCAGAAACCTTTCCACTGTTCATTCTTCAGTTCTTGCGGGTAATGAAAGCAAATTCTTACCTTAAAACATTAATCTGTTAAATTGATTATTGCTTAGTTAAAATTTGAAAGTAGCAGCATTTACTGCGCAGATAAAGTTTGACAGAAGCAAATTGATAAATATGTATTATAGTAATGAGAAGAACACTTAAGGATGCTATCAGCTAATGGAGAAAATGTTATCACTAGTGGAACTAAAAAAAGAAAAAAAATGTGTAATTTATTTTGTCGTACTGTGTCACGTGTCACCTTAGACATTATGCTTAATCATGAAGGTATAATAACAATTAAGTAAAATAATAAAAGTAATAGATAATGAGCGATGAGTTATAAGGGAATTCGAATAACTGTAACATTTAATCATCAAAATTGAAAAAAAAAAAGTAAAAACAAATTAGAACAATCTGCAAATGCGTCTTAGTTTCGTTAACTTACGTTAAAGGTGAAGGTCATATCGTAAAATATCTATTCAACATAACCATTACAGATAAGGAAAATAAACAGATAAAATGACAAAATTTACCTGCAACAATCCCTATTAACTTTGCAATCATAAAGACATGCTAATAATAAAGCAAGTAGGACAAGAGCCATAAGACAGATTGGTAATAAATGATGAGTCATAGGAATCTCGAATAGTTCCTCTATCATACTTTTCTGAGTTACAGCAGGAGTTGTCGTAATCGTTGTCTTCTTCATCTCATCCAATAACATCTGCAGTTATGACATTTCTTTTTCTTTTTTGTTAAAAATAACGATGTTTAACATAATAAAACGTTTTATAAATTGTAAATATTTACATATTGTAAAAATGAAGCTAATAGTAAAATAAAAATTAAGCGAAATTTGTGAATTCTATCCCAAATTTTTACTCTAAATTTGAATTTCGATATTTCAAATAATAGTATTGGGTGGAAGAAATGAGTCATTCAAAAATTGCTATTGGTATTATTGATTTTTGATTTTGATAAGCTTATCGATGATCAAAAATCACAATAGAACTAATAGCAATTTTTCAGTGATTCATTCCTGAATTTAATATCAAGTGTCATATATGTTGAATATCCATTGAATAATGTAAAGTGGAGCAAAAACTCTAGTGGATTCTTTTATATTCAAACAGAAAACACAATGAGTTCTGTCGCATCGTTATCATTTCAATAATCAATAATCAGTTTAACTAAATGATGATGAATAGGAGTTGAGATTGATTGTCATACGCATTTGAAATGATTGGTTAAACTTGTCACATCGACAATTGTAAAACTTATTTGATATTTTTCTTCTTCCAAATAAAACGCTACACTTTGGTGATTAATCCAAACAACTAACAACCAATTTCTCGAATATGAATGTTTGTCTAAAATTGGGAGAGAGAAAAGTGTGTTCAGTGTTTATCAACAAATAGCAAGTAAACAAATAACAAGTAAATAAATTGACATTGCTGTCAAAGTGTCGCATTGTTAAAGTTTGCTAGCAAAATGGAATGACATTAGATGGGACGGTAATTCTTCAATCAGTTTGGTCCAACTAACAAATGATGTTTGTATCTTTTTAGAGCGGATGTAATTAATTCTAACGTATTAGTGTTTCTCATATCCATGTAATACATATACCCACCCACTCAATCGTAACTCATTTGTAGTAGTTGTCTTTCTATTAGTGAAATAGACTATGAAAGGTTTCATTAGCTGTCTTTAATTCTAATTAACACAACAGATTATAAATTAATTATAATTCAACATTAATGTACATTAATCAAATTGCATTCGTTTAATGGTTGATGCAACAAAAAAAATGTAATTTTGATATTTTAATAAGAAATAATTATAGCGTAATGATATGTAAATGAATGTATAAGTAATTCAGATATCTGGAAGAATAATAGGAAAAGTTGATTAGTGGATATTTGCCAACTTGTTGACATTCAGGAAGAACAGAAATCTAATAATGCAAATTCAACCTTTTTTTCCCCTTTCCCTCCTTCCTTTTCTTTCTTTCTTTCTCTCTCTCTCTCTTTTAATTCTGAATTGTGACTTGAAAAAAAGAAAATCTGATTCGAAAAAAAAAGTCATCTAACTTTACTTGAATATGTGAATTGCAAAACAATTCATGTTTTCGATCGTGCGAAAGAGATAATCCTACTTTCTACAAATCATCATATCGTCCACGAAATTCCCGCAATCACACCATTCATTCGTCTTGTATCGACTCAGAAATTTACATTTTCAATGTTTATTTGCCAAATTGAATATTGTCGATGGGTAGATTATAAGCTTTACTCGATCGATCGATCGATCGCTATTCACACTTGCGTATATATCGCTTACATCGATATTTATTTGAAATTTTGAAATGAGAATCTCTCTGATGGCAAGTTTCATTGTAGAATTTCAAATTTCAATTTAATTTTAAAATAAAACTAAAAAAAGAAAGAATTTTTTGTTTCACAATTATTATGATTCATAACGATCATTATAATTAAGTTAGCAGAAGAAAGGATGAGAAGAGAGACTATATCATCCATATTTATCAATAAAAATTATTTATTAAATATATGCTTATAATACAAACAGTTAACAAATGTAATTTAAGAGTAATGCATCCATTGAAGCATTTGATATTTTTCTTGATTTTATGAATTCTCATTTACACAGAGATTGCTATTATACTAAACTATAACTGTATTACAACTACCAAATAGTCAAACCTGTTTAACAATCTCATCACCAATCTATGCTCCATTGAATTATCATTCATTTCCCAACAATGAGCTTAAATTCAAATTAAAATACCCACACCATACACTAATAGTTATCATAAAAGTGCCAATAAGCAATTGGCATATCAAAAAAGTTCTTCCAGTTGAAAAAAAAAAAGGTGACATTATCCGCCTTTTCTAATTTCTGATCATATCTTATTGATAGCCTATCAATATCAAAAAATTAGAAGAATTAATTTAATCAATAGGAGTTTGGGAAGGAACATATAATGGTAACAATTTGACCTAATGATAACTTCCTGAAACGATGTAATGGAAATGTAACATTAACAATATCACATTTGTATATGACTGAATGTCTTGACTATTAATTTCCAGATGAATTAACACATGTAACTTCAAAATGTTACACGTA
Source organism: Loa loa (assembly GCF_000183805.2). Classification (NCBI taxonomy): domain Eukaryota; kingdom Metazoa; phylum Nematoda; class Chromadorea; order Rhabditida; family Onchocercidae; genus Loa; species Loa loa. The sequence continues at coordinate 130,716 of NW_018108182.1, read as the reverse complement.
AATAAATTTCAATGAATAAAATTGAGATTTTAAAAATTAAGAAAATCATTTCAATTCTTTAAATTTGAAACCATATAGAAGTTTGCGGATGATTTCCACAAAATTTTTAGACTTTCTAATTTTATTAGAAAATTATTTTCAGAAATCAAATTCTTTTGGTGTTTATGATTGGTAGGGGGAAATTTAACGAGGCCTGACAAAAAAATTTGATAATGCTAAAGATGGGCATGACTTTGAAGAATAATTTCTAAAAAACATTATCATCACTATAATACATAATATGCAAATAAACAAGCTTGTCAAGTATACAGTAGAAATCATTCGTTTCAAGATGATCATCACAAATAGTTATGAAAATTTTCGATTTGTTTACAAAATGACTTAAATTTTTGAAATTCATTGTATACAAAAGGGAATGAAATATCAAATGTATATGCTTTAAAATTAAATATCGATTTCTCTCTTTCATCAAATTCTTTCTACAGTTTTAAGTTTCCGTTAGAGAATAGCAGTGAACAATAACTGAAGGTTTATACTTTAAATTGCACACACATATACGTATATTATTACTTCACCGATAATATTATTCCATCCAGCCTTTCCTTACTTCAATGAAAATTACAAAAATAATGACAAATGTTTAAAGCAATGTTTCTTTTTTCGTTATTTTTCAAAAATATATTTATAAAAGAATTCATAAAAAGAAAATAGTTCCTCAAAAATCTGTCAACTAATTTTAACGATTACTGCTTCCATTTCTGTGCAGTTAATCAGTATATCTTACTTGTTTCATGAAATCCAAAATGAGAGCCTCTCTTCAGAAGTTGATATAAATATGATTACAAGAGATTCCTTGATATGCTAGCTTACCATGCAACTTAATTCTGTTCTTTCTCGAACTGATCGTTTTCGAAACATGTCTGAACCCTGTGGCATTAAAACTTTTTTTCTTTTTTTTTTTTTTTATAATAATTCATCAGTGAAATTTCTTGGAATGGCGAGCAAAAGCAATTTTGAGTCCAAGAATGTTCAAAGAGATAGTTGAGAGATTGACTGATATGTAAATTGAAAAAAAAAAAAAAAACTACTCATGAGGATGGATATATGTGATAAAATGGATATGACAAAAGGAACAGAAAAGAAACAAGTAGGAAGCTAGAAAACTGTGCCTTGCGCACTAGTGATATATCAAGAGGCATCATTTAAACGTAACCAGTTTTCCGTTCGTTAACACACAACAAGAAAATGAGCCGACCAAAATCATCTATCAACCCTTTACCAACCATTGCAATTGTTGAAAAATGTAACCACTCAACGATTAGAGCTAACCATGAAAATGTGAAAATGCATTGATATATTTGAATGAGATACCAATCCTATCTATTCTGAATATTAGCGATAGTTTTAAGGTCGCAAAAGTATCACAATAAATACAAAATAATTGTAAACATCTATGAAATATAAACAAAAACAACCGTTATAACAAAACCTTCGCCGAAAGCATATCTTGTTCATAAAGCACAACCAGCAAGTTATATGAATGAAATAAAAAAAATTACGTTTACTGTACGTTTACGCCCAGCGGTCTGTTACAACATTTAAAAACAAAGATCGCGTGTCTACGAAAAATGTGGAAAGGACATGCATTACTTCATTAAATAAAAATTAAAGAAGGCAAAAACCTGAGAAGTGGAAAACCAGAAATTAGAACTTTGAAATTTTTAGCTCTTTTAGTCTATAAGAATGGAATAAAGACTAAGATGATCATGTTTTTCCTTTGTTGAAAAAAAAGTCTACGTCTAAAGTCTAAGAAATCTAAATCTTGATCCATGTTTTACAGATTGTTTCAAAGACTTTTGCAGACTTAATTTTTTATTTGGAAGTAACAAATTCGTGATATCCGAATATTCACAGTGATCTCGGCAGACGAAGTTAGCTTCTGATATTAAGATTAATTAAGCATAAAATGATCCTGTAAGTTCCCGTACTAATAATATTACTGTTTCGAATATTTGTGCTTTTCGCATCCTCAACAGCACCAACCATAAGAACTCTGATTGTGACCAATTTTTACCCGAATATCCTTTCCTGTTCTGTTAATGAGAGTAGCACTGTCTACCTTACATTACAGAGACAATGAGATCACATCAAAGACCCAACAACTTTGCCCGTCTTTCGCGATATATCTTCAACCAACGTTCTTCACGTACAGCAGGATCTTCGGAAAACTGAAAGAAAGCTGTTCAAATTAATGACTAAATTTGCTATAATAATTGAATTAACAAAAGCATCCAGAGACAGAAATGATCGAGAAAGAAATGGTTGACTCCAAAAAGACATATTACAGCATTACACTTGAAACCGAATACCGGAAGCAATCTGAAAAACAATCTTTTTCTACAATTAAAAGAAATTTACTCGTGCATTGGCAAGAGGTGTTTCCTTATCGACTTCAACATCTGTGACTGTCTCCCTTTTCTCGTCACTGTATCCTTTCTCGGCATCTCGCCATTTTGGTCCAAACATTGCTTTGTCATGTTCATCTTCCTTCTTCGTTACCATTGCTATACGATCTGTTGCATCCTGAACAAAATTGAAATGATTTGAAGAATTAATCAATAATTTTTTCGGCTGCATAACATGGATTATTTACGAATACCGTAGTCACTGGATCAACTAAAGCTAATGTTGATGTATGTGAGCCTCCTTCTTAGATAAATGAATCATATATATATAAAAGTAATACGCTTCAATGATATGTAGAAATATTACCAGTTTAAGAGAATTATATAAAAAGATGTACAGATGTTTCCGTTCTACCTTTTGAAATTTTTAACTCGCTACTCGCTGCTCCATTTTACTCATTAAGCATATGGCCTTCTATGTCCTGGCCTAGGACAGATTAAAGGTAGTTGGACGGAAAGTTCCGAGTATTACCTATTACCTCTTATGATGCTACTTTGGGATTATACCAATTCCTTTGCCATTTGTAAAAAACAAATACATACATATAAATATAAAAGTGAAATGATTCGATAAAAAAAGAATGAAAATCTATGATAAATGATAGCATTTAAACGTCACTTCCTCAAAAAGATTTGAAAAGTCCATTGTGTATAAAGAATTTACATAAAACTCAATATTTAAATGAACCTCTTTTCTAAGTCGTCCACCAGCTCCACCAGAAGAAGAAATAAATGTTGACTGATGAAAACCTTCCTCTTCGATACGTTCAATATCACGATGTCGTGCTACCGTCTCCGTAACTGTAAGATCCATAGTTAAATGTGATTCATTTAACAGACCTCTAGCTTCCACGACATCATCCATTTTCGCTTGTGCAGATTCAAGAGCCGAACGCATTCGCGATTTCATCAGTTCTATCTCCTTAAAATATAATAATGAAAGCGTTTTTTAACTCAAGAAATCCGATATTTTAGTGTTCAGAATTTCAGCAATTATTTGCCATATTTGTGGGTCCTATAACAATTCCTTTTAGAAGAACTCCCAACAGCTCTCTTTTTCATTTTTTTGTAACAACTATTCGCTAGTTTATGGTCAAAATCACCTTCATAGTATCCTTCATTTTTTCCTGGCTACTTCTCCCCCTTTGTTTTGAATGCCCATGCCTCGTGCTCCGTTTATCATGCTTCTCCCTGTAAAAATTACTGCAAATTTTCAACTGAATCCAAATCCACTAAATTTAATGGATTAGTCGATATCATACTGCAGTAAATAAGTTTGTTGAAAGCTCAACAATTCACCACCATATCTAGTCAGTTGAACCCATCGTAAATAAATAACACAACCAACCTTCCAATTTTTTCACTGCTTCTACTCTTGCTTCGATCTCGACTACGCCAAAGATAACTTTGACTTCTTTCTCGACTACGCCGCCTGCCACTTCCTCGACTACGCCGCCTGCCACCACTACTTCCATGTCTTCCATGGCTCCCGCTTCTATTACTACGTCGATCACCACTTCTACTCCTGCTGTAACGTCGATCCTGACTTTTGCTCCTACTATAACGCCGACCCCGGCTTATGCTCCTGCTACTACGTCGACCTCTACTCCTGCTCCTGCTACTACGTCGACCTCTACTCCTGCTCCTGCTACTACGTCGACCTCTACTCCTGCTCCTGCTACTACGTCGATCCCGACTTCTGCTTCGCGTTCGCCTCCCATAACTGCCACTATCGCTACTCCTTGAGGACAGCTGTCGACTCCTTTCATGCTTTTTCAATCTGCTCATATTTCCAGTCCTCCTGTAAATCACTAATCACATCTACATGAAACACATTTTATCTACATTTGTAATCCATAATGGCAAGTCTTTCATGTATAATTTCGTTAGCAGTTTTCCCGAAATTTGCCTCATAAATTGCTCTCCTCACATACCACACCAGATGTTTCAGATCGATGCCCACATTAGAAGCCACAGATTTCTCGATCGCAAAATGTCTCTGACGAAAAGTACTTGTCATCAGGCTAATATCAGATTTAAGTAACACAGGCACCTGTATCCCATTCAACAGTAGAACCACTTCTTTTCAACATCATGATATTCACCTCCGACCTTATGGTACCACCACACCCCTGCCAGTTTTTCTAGTTTTCTATATGCAACAATAAGTTTTGGCTGTTGCATCGGTCCGAAGCAACTTTGCGATTTTCCACTTAGTTTCTCTAATAACAATAAACTTGAGAAATCGGAAGATAACGAAGTGTAGCGTGTATGTAGGAATTTCCGTGCCGCACTGAATGTAACCTTGAATATCATCAACCTCTCCCTTTCCGCATGATAACTGATGTCGGCACTGTTTTCAATCAGAATGACTTCTCGACGCTTATCTCTAAGTAGAATTTCCGAAAATTTTAAGGAATCCCTCATTAATAATACCCACTTTGCACTTTTTATTGGCCACAGTTAGCACCCAGAACTTTTCGTGAGGGATGGATTCTATGATTTACTATCTCTCGGAGCATCGTTCCCTAATGTTGGTAACATCATCATTGTTGGTAAATACACCAAAGAAATCTCGAAGCTCTTCTTCCCCTTCCCGTTCACATACTATATCTGAGATAATCCGCTGACCATTATCAGCACTGATGTTTATTTCCTTTTCTCCTTTCTAGTTTAATCATATTATTACAGCGTATCCATCAAAGATATTGTAACCTTCGTAAACCTTTCTCATCAGAAAAAACCTTTCTCATCAGAAAGCTTTAAATTCATCTTGTTCAAGCAATGCCAAGCATCTCTTCCCTAAATCAAAGCTATTTTTCAATGTCACATTTATTTCAGTGATCCGCCACGGACAATACTCTGAGAGACTGTTCAAATGCTTTCAGTTATTGCTGATAAAATTTGTTGTTAATTGAATTGTAAAGGTTAATTCTTTTCTCAACACAATATCGAGTCGCTTCAACCGTAATAATCGAGAATTGTCAATCTTAATCAACTTTTTGTGCAGTAGACTTCTTCTGATGGCTTTCTGCTTACAAAAATAAGTTATATTGCTTCGATAAATTCATCACGTTCATCCAAGTTTTGGCTCAAGAAGAAATGTCCCACTGACCCCGAATCAGTGTTCTTATCGAGAATCATACTCCGAACTGTCACTAGTTTTTGTTAATAATTAAAGCTTGCAAAATAGAATAGTCTTAGTCCCAATCTGTGCCTCATCTAAATATAGATAGCGATTACGTGAAAGCTTCCTCATACGTGATTTTTCCGGTCTCTGTCCTCCACAATTCAACACCAGCACAGTTAATTCATCCAACACGGGGAATAAATCTATATTCGAGTGACAGCTCCCTGTCACAGAACTCCAGCAAAATACTCCCACTCTTCAACTGTTATCAGCTTATCTGTGATGTTATCTGTGTCACATCTTCCCTCTCAAGTCAGCACTAGTTTATGTTGACAGAGAATATATTCGTCCTTGTAAGTACAGTGCCTCTGATCCCATCTTACCACTGCAGTAAACATTCTATGGTCTTCTAACTTTCTTCGCCCACTATTCAATCCGCCTCTAACTTCTACAACACATCAGGCATCAACCACCTTCGAAACAAGGTTGACAGCTCTTCTCGAGTATAAACTCGAGTCTTGAGTATATATTTCTCGAGTATAAACGGAGTTTGTGGTTACTAACCGGGAATTATATACGAGTTCCTAGTTTCTACGACTTGCGTGGGAGTATCCACTGTATACTTGCCCATGCCGATTGTGGCAACTTCAAGATATGTATATCGCAGCCTTAATAACCGTAGATAAAAAGAACAGTCCTTAAATTGGATCCACCTGAGTGATGCTACTATACTTTACAGTTAGCCATTGCAATAGTTTGTGGTAAGTGACCAGACAGAAACAATCAGAAACTTACGAAAATCATAAGGATTAATCATAACGTTAACATTTCGTAAAATATCAAATTTGTGATTTCTAAGGGATTTGATTGATAAACGAAAACCAAGAATACTTAGTCTGTTTGGAGATTCCCACAAATTTCGAACTTGCACATTATATCCATCAAGAATACATGCGACAATTTTTTGAAATCAGGAAAACTGTACCATGTATCAGGACTTTAAATGGAGATACCATGAATCTAAATGAAATAAGTATGAAAACAGAAAATCGTGACTAGTGTCACGTGAAAGGCCTGAAAACAGAGGTCAGAAAAACAACCACTCAACTCGTTCCTATATTTCCTACCACACGTTACCGCTCCATTTCCATACATGAACAAGATTACCATTATTGCAAAATTCACCATCCTGCCTCAAAAATGTGTCAGATAATTGATTTAAAAAAATGTGTTAAATAATTTGAAACGATAAAGTTCGGCAGTTTTAACCTGAACATCACCTCCTACATATAAATCATTTGATAAACATCTACTTCATATACATAATTAAAGGTAGAGAGAAGCTTGGAAACTGAAAACCGGAGATCTACAAACACGGTTTGCAAACGCAAGTGCGCTTTTGATACCTTAGCACAAACTGCAAATGTTACCAAATCAAAAAAATGTGTGAGGAAAAAATGAACAAAAGTGAAAAATAACAATAAAGCCATGCCAACACTACGATAATAGTGTTATCGAAAAATTGATAGTAAAAAATAAGAATTTTGATAGGGCCAGGAAGAGGGCTTAAAAACTTTATAAAATCTTTCCTTTAAACTTTATAATCTCAATTCTAAACTGGACAGAAATACTGCATCACGACCACAAAACCCTTATTTTAGCTTCTAAATTCCTGGAGTAAATTTAAAAAGACAACAATTTGTAATTACTAATTAAATTATAGAACATTTACAAAATATGGAAGAATTCATTGGAATACAATGTACGACGCATTTCTTATCGTGAATGCAACTCACAGAGTAACACGAAAAGCGAATTCTAAATTTTTTCTTAAAAAATAAATACAAAAATAGACCAGTAATACTGAATACATATGTCCATAAGAAGGATTCCTTAGTTCTTCTGCGTTCGAAATCGTCTTCTAACTGATACAAACGTGTCGACAAACGTCCTAGCTGTCGTCTCATTAATTTCAATTCACGCACAGGATTTTCTTCTACCGCCAATGATGACGAAAGTTCCTTAAGAAGTTACAACATTACATGATGACTTTAAATAGAAATTAGATATCACAAGCCAGTAGATCCTTCTCTTGAATTTAATTTACATATGGCTGAAGTAATTTTAGGGAAAAACAATAAGAAAAATAATCTATTCTTAATGATATGACGTTACATAAAATATAACAAATTTTACGCAAAAGTGTAATGTGTATAAACATACGGATTTGAAAAGCAAACAAGGACGCACTTGTAAAGGAGGCGAATCTTTAGGAGAAGGCCTATCGCCAGCAATTTCTGGGTATGACGCTTTATCGAGTGTCAATACGCCCGGTGGACTGGCCAGCTCCTACAATGACACGTTTAATGTTTCATCCTAAGAAATGAATTCTACTCACTGTCACAAAACTATTCAAATTTTTCGACGACAGAAGTCGAGACATAACAATGATTGGATGGCTACCCAATATAACAGAATACTCCCCTCTGAAAAGTCAAGTATAACCATGCATGCTGATGCTACTAACAATACGAGGTTTAAAATCACTGCATAAACAACGACCAGATTTCATGAATCGAGAACCTTCTCACAACACTCATTATACGACATGTTTGCACCTGTTTTAAATATTTAACATATAACTGAAAAGTAATAACATTGATCTCACATAATGCAATAGTCAACGACAGTACTTACTTTTAATCCAAGGAAAAATTCAGTATAAAGATCGGGACTTACAGCAGTTGGATAGTGAACAGCCATACGGTCAAGCATTACTTCGGACGGTGGAGCACGGTCAGCACGTGTTTCATCACCTCCGGCAACAAGAATCCTTTCTGGTACATTCATCTGATAAGCATACTTATCAGCCGCATTGATAAGACGTTGTCTTGTATATTCCTGACCAGCGCCTCCCGCAATTGTAATATGTTGCGGTACATGCATTTCGTTCGATACTGCAATAATCACTGTAATCAAAACTTCCCAAACTACATTGTAATACAATCGTAATGAACAAGATGATATACACTTAGTATGGTAAGTCCAACATGAACCTTTCCCCGCAGGTTAACTGACCCCCACACGCTAACTGATACATATGACCTTCAGCCTATAGTCCAAGTAAACCATAGCTCACAAATATTGGATAAACAATTTGCTAAAGTCAACGAGTGAAAACTAAAGCATCCCCTACAGGCAAAATTGGAAAATATGTGTAAGGCAAAAGTGGAAAGAGAAAAGTAACTTAATAAATTCTTACAGAAATCAATTACGGAGAGATCTACTGTAATTTGAGAGAGAACAAACAAAATGCTCTGGTATTTGAAGGTAAAAGAAACGTGGTTTACGAAGAGGGAGCAGAGATTGAAAAAATTCACGAGGGATGGTAGAATATGCGGAAAAAGAAGTTCAAACATCGGAAGAGAGCTACGAACAAAAAAAAAAAGTAATCGAGCAAATCATGAGAATCTGAACTATTGATTCCTCGCTACACTTGATCACTGTAATGTCCGTCTTTCTTGGGACACTACAGTGGTCGAATGTAGTGGGAAACCTATATCTATAATGTAGAACGTGGGCAAATGTTCTACTTTGTAATGGCGTCCAGAATTCAATTACTACAACCTATTATTGTTTATGCAGATGTGTGTTTATGTAACTATGAGAGGTACGTGAGCGGCCTGTTTGTTGGGTTGCAAGTAGCAATGTGAACAGTTGACAATAAGGGAAATTTTAGGCTTGTAAACGTGCGGAAATGGAAATGAATCCTTCATAAACAATTAACTAATCCAAACCTGCAGATTAGCCAATAATGAAACAAAGCATTTTATTACACTTTTATTACTTTCCGATTATGTTTGCTTCCAAACTCGCATATGAATTTTTGGAGCATCGATTGCTCGATTTATAGAGCATAGAATCGTATTTGAAATATAGATCAAGAGATGATAAGGGAGAAGGTCGCAAGAAACCCAAATAGATATACCTATCAAATAACTGATAAGGGCCTCATTAAATATTGCCTATCTTTTCACAGTGTATCGTAACTGAAATGGTACCTGTCGAAGTGGAGGGAAGTGTCGTGTATGTATGTGTGTGTGTGTGTGTGTGTGTCGGTGTGTGCGCGTGTCTGTGGGTGTGTGTGTTGTGTGTGGATGTGAGTGTGAGTGTGAGCGTGGGTGTGTATGTCCTTCATATGGTTTCTCGCTCACATAAATCCTGAATGTCTGTACTGAATCACAGGATGAAATGACTACGAACCGAGAATATTACTTCGTTATTGTCGGACATAATGATCAGCTGATATTCGAAATGGAATTTCCAGTGGTTGATGCTAAGAAGCGACCCGATTCGGATACACGTCACCTGAATCAATTTATCGCACACGCTGCTTTGGATATTATCGATGAACAAATGCTCACTAATCCTCAGATGTATCTAAAGGTATACAATACTTATTGCTATATATCTGGAGGTACTTGCCTGTCTGAGAGTACGTGCATTCAATAGCTGAAGATATTTCCTACAGAAACTAGAATAATAGAATTTTAAAAAAGGAGAAAATTAAGATTTGAATTTGAGGCTTGATGAATATATGCTGTTAGCAGTGAATGTTCTTCGGGATATATTGACATAGTTCAAGATGCGATTAAAAAGTGCTCTATGTAATTCAGAGATATGTAGCCACTTGATTAATCCATACTTCATCCCTATTTAGTTAAAAGGTAGAATTTTAAGATGTAGCTTAATTGTAATCGGAAACCTTTTTTGTGATAGGAACTTTTTTTTGGTGATTCCGCTTTTCTGGAATCCTGTTGTTTCCAATTTCATTTAAGTTTTGACAGATCGTAATGAAAATTCGTTGAATATCCTATCTGGGTAATAGACATCAATGTATTTCAAACAGCATTGACTTGAAGAAATTCCAAACCACATAAACCAGTAATTAATAATACGGTTTTGTTTTGATTGCAGGTTGTGGATAAGTTTAATGAATGGTATGTTTCTGCTTTTGTCACTGCGAGTCGTATAAGATTTGTTATGTTGCATTCCCAGAAGAATGAAGATGGAATAAAGCAATTCTTCCAAGTTTGTTTTCCATCTACTCCAACGATGTTTAAGGTGGTGCTTGTAGAGTAGTGGTTCCAACCGGTGATCTGAGGTCATTGGTGATACATGACATTAAAATTTATATCGCGAATCGACGCGATGAAACATAGAAAAAAAAACGTGGGAGACAGGCGAGGGATGTTTTTTTTTTCCTCAAGCTGCGCGCTGATTCGTTTGTGGGCGGTAGAGGTTTATTTGGCTTGTAATACTATTGGTTGCTAGCGAAGTCCCTTTGTGATGTCAGCCCATTGTTAGCTTATATCTTCCTTTTCGCTTTGATGTTTTTATTCATGGAATTTTATCTCCTGTCTGATCGATTCTTCTATTTCTCTTTACCTTTCACTCTTTATTACCTGTCCTATGGTACTATAATAATTTTATTTTTGACGGGATTTTAAGTTCGATAATCTGACAGCCTGAAGAAGAAACTCCTCAAGACGCGGTTTTTTTTCCTCAAAAAAAAAGGAACTCGAGCTTAGTGGTATTAAGATTTGCGTTGTCGGAAAAAACATTAGTCTCGTCGTTTGAGATATCAGTATTAAAAGCGAAATCAAGAAAACCACACACAATAACAGAAACATTAGTGGAACTTGTATGATGAAGGCTGTCGAAGTTTCAGAGGGAAAGCTAAGCAAAGAATGCAAGAAATACTCTGTCGAACAATACGATCAAAAGCTCGAATTGAGCTAATATCAAATGAAATTGAGAGCAAACTTGTTTCGAAAATTAAGAATCCATGTTTCGCTTTATATGATGAGTCGATAGAGGTTCCTAATTGCAGTCAGTTGCTCGTTTTGTCCACTTTTCAGACGCCGACAACATCATTAAAGAGGAATTATTGATTTTGCGTGGCTGGAAACAACGTCAGAAGGTATCGACGTTATGAATATGATAGCGGAATAGTTTAAGAAACGTAACATTATGTGGGAGAAGCTCGCCGATTTCTGTATGGATGGCGTCCCAACTGTGTTAGGATCACGCTCGGCTTGGTAACATTGATAAAACGGAAAATTCTGCGACGAAAAATTCAACTCCTCCTATCATATATCGTTAGGCGTTAGTTTTCAAGACTCTCTCTAAATGCCTTGTTAATATAATGGGAATAAGTTAGTTGGTTGGCCATAAAAGTGGTCAGTTGTCAAAAACAATGGCTTAAATACATATAAGATGGACGAAACCTTTCTTTTTTTAAAAAAAAACTGCGTTGAAATGGATTTCTATCACAAGACTCTTCTTTTCCATACCAAATTTCGTTGATGGTCGAAAGGCGATATGGAAAGGTTGTACGAGTTAAGAAGTTGAGCTTTTTCTAGCCGAGAAAAGAATTGGAGATTTACTGCAGCAGTTTCCTTATCTGAAAGATCAGGTGCGGTTGACTTATTTTGTGGATATTTTCGCACATTTAAATAAGCTAAACTTGCAGTTGCAAGGTTTTGGAATAGAAATCTAGAAAACGTGGGGAACACTTTTATCTTTTCGCGCGTTCATCTGCAAACTTCAATTATGGAAAAATAAGGTTGTCGTAAACAGTTATTCTACATTTGCAACACTGGAAGCAGTGGTCGATGATAAAAAATATGACATGATTAACGCGAATCTGCACAAGAACATCAGGAGTCATCTGCAAATGTTGATCGATCAATTCTGTGGTTACTTCTGGAATATAACTGGACCGAATCAGAAGGTGCTTAGAAGCTGATTCGCAGTCCTTTTGGTTTTGCTGTTGAACAGGTTGCAGAAGAAATTAAAGAAGAGCTCATTAAATGAAATAATCTGAGCAGGATGTCTTTGAATTAGTTTTTCTTGAAGAGTTTTGGCGTAAACCATTTCATACATTGCTTGATTATATATGTGGCGCGACCCAGAAGCTTCAGAATCACCGAACTTGTAAAGATGATGCACGCTCAAGTACCACATTGATGAAAATTTTTGTTAAAAATGTCCCTTTTTTTGCATAATATGCTACTCTAAGTTCAAGTTCTTAGTCTTCTTTAAACTATCCAAGCTTAATTTATCTATTTCACCCAGTGCATTCCAACTTTCTGTTGTTTGTGACACGGCAAAAGTTTTGATTAAAGTGTATTTTCAAATTAACAGGATTTATCATTTTTGAACTTGTTGGTCCGTGGGACAAATGAAAAAGCCGAAGTGATCTCTGGTTAAGAAAAATTGGGAACCACTATTTTACAGTGATCGTTTCAGCATTCATTTTAGTATTTTAACTTTTCAATTGGTGCGAAATTGATTTCGTGTACATACGGAATAGTGCATTTCAAGAAATTGTCAGTTTTGACATCAGTCTTTTTCTATGTCTTTTCTGTGCTTTTGGTTCCCGTGAAGTCTCATCCAAACTGTTTCCTGTATTCGAATTCTAGTCTTTTAAATTATCCAAGTTTTATCTATCAATTTCGCATTGGTGCAGTTTATTCTTTCTGTTGCAGTTGGCATACAAAGCGTATTAAAGAACTTAATATACATCTTATTGCCGATATGGAATAGATTTACTCGTTATCCTGAATGAACAGTTAGCTCATTGCAGGAAATCTACGAAATGTATATCAAACTTTCAATGAATCCATTCTACGAGATCAATTCTCCAATTACATCATCCAATTTCGAACAAAAGTCAATGTTTTATGGGAAGAAATATTTGAACGCGTAATGAACTGTATTTGCAAAATATATTTGTGGGTTAAAGATTGTATGTTTTTCATGTGATGCAGCAATTCAAGCTAAACTGTCATATATATATTACAGTTTTTCGATATCTTCTTTATAAAAACAAAAATGACGAGTAAGAGTGCTTGTTAATGGTAGAAGTACATCTTGAGACCGTATTTTTCGCAGAGTAATGTAATTAGAATGTATCATATGATGATGCACCATAATTTGATAAGGAGTATACAATGGTTTAACCTAGTTCGTTTGCAGAGTTGATAAAAAGGTTTTTCTATGGCAAGGCTTTGATTCTTTCATATGAGTTGGTTCGTCAATTTTCTGGTCCTTTCTCAAATATCGTTTAGAAAGTTGTCAATAATGTTTTTAGCTGAGAATAAATATTCTGAGTGATTGTTAACATGGCTTATTTTTTTTACAGTCGAAAATAAAATCTTTATGATTGTATCTTTTTGTCATAGTAAGGCTTATGGTGACATTACATAGGGTCGTACATGCATATAATTTGTTAAATTACATACATTTACAGAGATATATAAAAGCTTCACTTTTCTGTAATTATCTAGGGTTCTCGTCCGTTCTCTTTTGCAACTCTTTTTGTATGTCATCATCTACTTATCAAGCTTCTTTAGTGACACGCAGTTGCCGTTATCGCAGTCGTTAAAATTGTCGTTAAATGATGACTTATACTGATTTGTCGTGATCGATTTAGTTGCGAGTGCGTGGAAATTCTGAAAAAGTGCCGATCATTTACTTCACAAATGCACTGGTATATTTCAGCTTACGTTTGACGGAAAATTGGCAACAAATTGGTGTGCTTATCCTAGCTTGAAATGTGCCTCTCATTGATCTTGATTATTCTTTGTTTTATATGCCCAGTAAGTGGATTTATTTTTAAAATGAGGCGAAAATTGAAATACAACTTTTTGACTCAACAAACCATGCAGGCATCAGTTTCTAATTATCTTTTTGACTTAAAATTGTTCTCTTGTTACTAACAAGTTCAGTGTTTTTGATTGATAAGGAATAACTTTTTATAAAGGAATAAAGTGCAGTGTTTGTTGCAGCCTCTCGCTGTTTTAATCGTTCGGGGCTGTGACGTACATTTCCTGCTGAACATTATATTCACGATCCTGGCTTGGTTACCTGGTGTTGCTCATGCAATCTATATTTGCTTCTATTTTGAATCTCCGCGCGCATTGGATGTTTGAATTACTGGGAATTTCTCAATCGAAAGCGGGGAATTTTTCATTAATAGTTCAAACATTATTTTTAATGACATATAATTGTTATTATCATTTTATTTAACCACCGCATTCCTTTCATTTACTCATTAGCCAAGGATTTCATTTTTAGTAAAATTTAGCTAACATTCTATATCCTAATAATCAGTAATATTAACTTTTGCAGTGATTAATATCATGTGAAGGAAAAAGTACATTTCCATGCCTTACTTTTCGTAATATGCTATGCTAATTTGATAAATCACTCTTTTAAACCACGAAATTAAACTGATAACATTTCCCGTTGCTAATTTCTAATGCTTTAATTGGTCCATATTTGGTCCTGCATGAAACATTTTTTATGTTACCAAGAATATTATAAACAAGAAAGAGGTCATATGTGGAACCCGACTTTCTAACATTTTATGAAACTCTAGTAAAGTCTTGTGCTGTATTTTGTTGTTTTTACGGTCAATCATTTGCAATTCTCTTTTACTGTATTCACTTGATTTCTGATCTTTTGATGTTTTTATTGATGACTCAGAATTTTAAACATTAGTAAGCTTTTTTATCGTCCATGTATTTCTAATGTGATTGGAACAGTTGGTTATTGTTTTTATTCTTTACAAATCTCACTTAATATGATGAGAACTGCAGTCGCACACTTAGAAAAAACAAATTTGGGTGGAAGAGTAATGGAAAGATGGGCACAATAAAATGTCAGGAATAATTGGACAAATTAGGAATTAACGTTTGATTTTTGTTTCTTCTTTTATTCCATGTTCAAGTGATTTCACTTACTAGAATGATCTAAATTTACTGAAGCTTTATTACAAGTCTGTTAGAAATGTGTTACTCTGAAGACATTGTTACGTTTTCACTTTCTCATTTATTTTCCTTTGTAACATGACATGGAACCAATAAATTTTTTTTTGAACTCTGGGGAATGTCACTATTTCTCTAATGCTTTCATGAATGCAAAGTTTTTATTTATTATCGTGAAGCGCGAAAGTCCTTATCATACTTGCACTTGTATATATATATATATACATATGTATATGATTTGAGCTCGATTTCTATGATCGATTGAGTTGTAAAAATAGAGAAGTTTGTTGGTGCAATGTAGTACTTCAACTTGATTACGCAAATGCCGGAAAGTTTGCTTTTTAAATCCATCCGAATATCCGTCAGCAATAAAAGTTTTTGCGTCAGTATTTATTATCATACTATGGAGCAAACAATGAAATAGACTTAGTGAAGAAGATAAGTTAAATGGCTGCTTTCAGTTGAGCTTATACGGCCAGTGCATCCCGCGCTTCTCAACTTTTCCCCTTATATGATATTGCTCTGAAATGTAATCCGACACACAATGGCTAATCGGATATTGCTGCATTTTGATTTTTCGCGAGAAAGTTCGTGTTACTAGATCTCGACATTCCCGATTAATTCCACACGGCAAGCAATATGCAACTATTCAGTTTCATCCTTTCTACTTATCCTAATTGCTAATTAATATGAGATGATAATCTAAAGAATTTGCTTTTTGGTCAATGCGTGGCAGTCTAATTCTCTTGCATGACAATTTAGTTGGAAAAGTTTTTTTTCTTTTTTTTGTATCAGTAGCAGAGTAATATCAATTATTTATTCAGCATCCATTAAAGTATTTGGATAACTTCTTGTCACAGCCATGACATATTTTTATTTGTCATTTCTTTCTCGTCAGTAATCGTCCATCATTTTTTTCTTCAGTTTGCGACATTTACAATTCATTCGATACATCATCTATCGATTCTATTCATTTCACAAAGCTTGAAATGTTGAAAATTCAAACAGCTAAAATACCGCTTATATATTTCGAAGGAAAATCTATCCTTTTGATGTCTTTTGACAATCTATTATGTCCCAAAAAAAAAAAAATAGTGACATTTGATATGATTCGAACATTTTCAGTCATACTTTTCATTTATGTTCCATATCATGTGACAGTTCTGAAATCATTCTGAAATCAGGAGAAAAATTCTCCCCATGGAATTATACAGCACTGCACTGATTACATAATAAAAATTATTCTACTCTTATCTAATAGAACGAGTCTTCTTAGAATTTCGTTAAAGACTTTCAAAAATGTGATATTCATGTTCCTAGTACTTCTGACTCGTTCCGATGATATTTTGAGTAGTAAGAGCTGAAATATATCAATCATAAAAAAGCACTTCATTACATTGTTATTGCTATTGTTATTTTGCACTAGCTTTTCTAGCAAAGATGCATCCTGGTTAACTCTTCACAAATCGTAAACTTCCACATTTCACCTAACACTTTCAGTTTCGTAATTCTTCAGCACCAAAATATTTTGGTAAGGAGGAGGGAGTACAGAAAAATTAAATTTGCATTTTACTAGAATTATTTAAATTGGAAGTTTTCGACTTTATAGAGTTTTTCATAGAATTTTTTTGTTTTCTTTTTTTTCAATTTTAAATCTTCATATTTTTAGTAACAATGTTTTGCTGGCGTAATCGGAATAACTGAGTATAATGATATTATGATATTCAACGGTTCAGATAACCATAGCAACAATTAGAATCGCTTTTTTCAATAAAAGGATTAAATATTCTTAGACTTATTTCTTTCTGCTTTGAAACTTTCATTAATCTTTTCGAATGGTTTTTCACTTCATTAGATTTGTATTTGTTATTTTTCCTTATTCTTCAAAGCATCAATCTCATCAGTTTTATTCTACCATAATGAAATTTGATCAATTTTCCGAAGCGTCGCATTTGTCGTTGTTATTTATTCATTTAGCCATTTAACACTTTTTTTTTTATCGAAGCGTATTTTATTATCGGTCACTTATGTTATCAGTACTGTTTTTATCATCTAGATAATAAAGCAAGGAATAAAACGTAATATATAAAAGAGAAAAAGGGGCAGAGGAGATAGATATTATTCAAGTAGTGGCAATGAATTACCATGAAATTATGAAATGGAATTTGTGAAAATAATTGCAAGGAATTAATTTTGTTGTGTGGGTTTTATTGAACAAATTTGTGCCTTAAATTGCTTCGCTGTTCGAAAAATTTCTCATAACGATTCATCTCATCATTACCCATCGCAAGCAGAAGAATCTAATAGTGCAGTATTATCTGGTTGTGTGCTATTCCGCAGTTTCATTCCATTAAAAAATAAAAAAATTTGAACTTCAATTTTCTTTTTCTCGTTTTAAATTCTTTTCATAGATGATTCACACCACTTCAGCATCAGCATTTTCTAGTATGAATGCTTATTGTAAAATATCAGAATAATTCAATCATTAATCTTATCATCAACTACCAAATTCTGGGCGTAGTACTAAAAAAATTACTAAAGCAATCTTACTAATGTCACCACTGTGGCAATGTATCTAATTTTCTTTGATCTAAAATTCACTTTTTCTTTTTTTTTGGTCTAAAATTCACTTTCAATATTCAAAATGTAAACCAGAAATGCCTCTTAAGGTATAAGTTTGAAAATTCTATCGACCGAACTATCTTGCGTGCAGATTACATGATCATGATCAGAAAACAAATTTCAATCCGAAAGATGTAAACAAATTTCTGGAGACCAGTTAATTTTAATTATGCTGAAAACGTTGATTTTTACCCTACATTAATATTAATAGTTTTGATGAATTAATATGTTTAGTAGGATTGGTAATTTTAATTTCAAACTAGTAAATTGTTTTTATAATTCTAGCATACTAATGGGAATGATTGCTCTTATGTTAATAGAATGCGAGCTTATTGCATGAGTTTTTCGATTGCTAAAGATAGTGCATGAGCGGTTTGTTATTTTCGTTCTGCCTCCCTTCATTTTCCGGTTTTATTACTGAGAATACAGCCTAATTATAATTTGCATTAGTGCATTCCATTAAAAAAATTGAGCATAAATTGGGCTGGGAATTTCTTTCGTTCATTTGAGTTAATTAAATGATTTTTTTCTTTTTGAAATAATTCATCTACTGCTAGGAGTAAATGGGTTCCCGAAGATGCCCATTCTTTTTATTGATGCGATTGATCCTGAATATGATGGTATCAGTGACTAGTTCCGGAATACAGTCAATTGCTCGAGTTCGATTCGATCCTCCCTATATTCATGATCTCATGGTTGGTACCAATAAAACCGTCAAAGTAGCTATTGATGTGGATACGAATCGTCAGGAATTTGCAAAATTACCACCCGAAAAACCATTTGCAGTTATTCTGAAGTTAGGAGTTTTTCCATTGAACAGCTTTATATTTTAATACTTCATTTTTCTGACTAAATTTTGTTCCTTAATAATAGCTTCGTATTCCACATGAAAAGTGAGGGAAGTTGTACATCTAATAAAGAATAGGCTTTTTATGCAAACTTATCCGTTGTTCGTTATCTATCAGTGATACTTTCTGGACTTACAGATCGGCTGATGAAGATATTGCTACAGCAGCGAAAGAGCGAAAACAATTCAAATGGGGCGAATATTCATCGAAGCGAAATGACTGCCAAACATACGAAGTTCTTATAAAATTATTTTGTTACATTTCTTTCAAGATCTTCTCTACTAATTCATTGATATTTTTGAGATGAACAGTCTATTGCAACTTTGCAGGTAAATATTACACTTACTGGACATTTTCTCGGTAAAACAGCCGTAAAAGTACGTTTATTAAGTACGGATGAAACTACGGATGATGATCGATTTTTATATGAAATAGACAAAGTAAGTATAATAGGGATTGCATCAAGACACTTTGTCACAGTTTAGAGCATTTCAATGTAATAAGAAATTTTTTATTGCAGAACAGAAATATTTTTGATCAAAGTAATACGTTGGATATTTGGGTTATTCAGGACAATAAACGGCTTGAAAATCGGTTGTTTTTATCAGCATTGGTTATTCTGATCATCATTGCTAATGTGTTGATGGGATGCGAGGTTTGCTTTGCAGTATTTTTCGAAATTTCAAGTGTAGAAGCTTTTTTCTAAATATGACTGGGAAGCTCTTGGTCCAGAACAGAAGTTGGATTAACTAAATTTTGGATTGGGAATCAAGGTTTTTGTTTCTCTCATAACAGAAAATGGAAAGGATTCGGTTATCAGTCCAATGCAAACCAATTATTTTTTCTGAGAAATTATCATTATGAATCATTTATAAATCATTATTCTAGCTTGATGGGCGTGTTATGTTGGAGGTGATTAAAGAACCGGTAGCACCGATGATTGGTTTTTGTACACAGTTTATTGCAATGCCTTTGGCAAGTTGTTTTCTAATTAAACTAATTACGAATCAAACTAATGTTATTCATCGATAGCTGATGATTATAAAAGTATGCTTTATGCCAGAAGTTGTAATGCACAAATGTAATTTCTGTAATCTAGAAAAAACACTAAATGATTAATCTTTGGTGAACTGTTTTTCCTCGCGAAATATTAAAATGGTGATGTTACTCCCGTCTTGAGCAAAAGGCCGTTTAGGTTTTTGAGGCGACTGATTTGTATGGTTTTCGATACCAAAACATATTACACTATTCTCCGGAATTGTTTGGAACTTTCAGGATAATCTCGCTACCATAAATCATTATGAACAAGACTGAAAAAAATTCAATTTCTATTTAGCTTGCTTGGGGTATTGCAAATGTTATGTTCACCGCCAATGGTTTGCATTCTTTCGCACTTGGTTTATTTGTTACTGGTTGCGTACCTGGTGGTGGTGCCAGCAATTACTGGACTGTTTTGTTGGATGGCAATTTGCCGGTATCACTAACAATGACATTTTGTAGTACCTTAGCATCTTTAGGTAAATTTATCATTTATTTTCAGTGGTGTTTTTCGTGGAACTGTTTTTTTTATTAGTTGGAATAGTTGTTTCATCCTCCTTTTCAAAATTAATTCGCACTTCTTCCGTGGACTCATTTTCCATGTTACGTCACTATTTCAAACAACACGTATTGTACATATTTTTCGGAAACACAAATCTTTTTTGAATACCGGCTATGGCACAGTAAGATTTTGTTTGTGAAGCTAGTTTATCACAGTATTACAGTGATGATACCATTGTGGATGTGGCTTTTGGGTTTCCACTTTCTTGACAGTTTCCATCCTGAAGCAGTGATCAAAATTCCTTACGTCAAAATTATCTCTTCTTTGGTTATAATGATAGTACCACTGATTTTCGGTATTACGATTTCATATTTCAAACCAGCACTACGATTTCAGGCTCGAAAGGTTTGTTTTTTAAAACTAGAGAGATCGGATTTTGTTCTCTTTTGAGACAAGATTATTTTTCAAAACAGGTAATGCATCCATTTTTAGGTAATGCGTCCATTTATTATATTCGTCCTGGTTTTTTTAATTAGTTTCGGGACGGTAGCGAATATATATATGATTCATTTGCTGACATGGACAACTGTTATTGGGTATCATTTTACTTTTTATTATTTATGACGTTCGTATTTCTCATTATTTCACATTCTTGTTGTGCAATTTAAAATTTCAGAAGTTTATTGCTACCTTGGTGTGGCTTTGCGATTGGTTGCCTCACAGCAGTTATTCTTCGGCAGTCGCCACCCAATGTCACTGCGATAGCAATCGAAACTGGTATTCAGAATACGGGGATAGCTATTATGTTACTGAAGGTAGGTTTTTGAACTCTGTTAATAGAAATGTGATTGGTGACTAAAAGCAATTTTCGAAATAGTTTATTTCGTTTGCAACAGAAAAAAAGGACCACATTTTTCTTTGTCCAGGAAGTTCCGGGGTTCGGATTCGTAATGCATTTAATGGGGAAAAATTTGTATATAATTACTTGGTTTTATAAATTTGCTCTATTTCCTTCTTTTTCATTTCAATCTTCTGTTCAATAATTTCAGTTCTCGTTTCCTGATCCGGATGCCGATATTAGCGCTCTAATTCCTGTTATTTGTGCAAGTATGACGCCAGTCCCACTTCTGTTCATTGCAGCGATACACTGGTTATGTAGAAAGCTAGAAAAAAGGCAAGAAATTGCAGAATGCAGTGATTTTGAAGAAACAGCAGTCAAAATTGATCCCGCAAATGATAACTGCAATGGAATTACTGCTGTTAAGTATAAATCGAGCCCACCATTAATGAATATTAATGGAAAAGGATATATCTTACGGGAAATCTCTCGTTGTTAATGTTTGCTTATGATATTGACCATAGGCTTATTTTTTGTATAGATTGTCGCAGCTTACAACATCCTTTTACCAGCAATATCACTTCTGGAAAGTCCAGAACATTTTAGCACTACAAAATAATTTCTGTTCGGCATGGGAAATGTGCACTACTTTGAAGACAACTGTGCTTAGTTCTTATTTCACAGACGAATCACTTCAAATTATTGTCGAAAACTTTTTTTTACGGCTCTCTTAATCGCTGTAGACTGTGAAGTAGATATTGATGTTTGGTTTTCTAAGCACTCATTTCATTATTATATTAATTTCCATGTTGCTGTTATACTTCCAGAAACAATCTATTTCGTGATCTGATGTTTAATGTACCTTAGTTTATTTCATCTTTATAGCATCCCTTCATATTAACATAACGTGTAGCTTTGAAAAAATGTTAAAGAGCAGTATTTCCGAATGTTTTGAAGAACTGCACTGGTGCAGTTTAGTGGATTTTTTGTTCTGCGTGCCGTGTCCTTGCTATGTCAAGTAGTGAGTGGTTAGTCTGAGATCATTCCATTCATTCATATCAAGAAAAGACGAAATCGACTTTCAGTCATGCTAAATTTCCGGATTTTATTATTTCGAAAAATGAGGAAGAAAGTTGTTGGTTATTTTTATTAAAGTCTCGTCAATCCTTAATTTATTAATGTCGATTATTTAATTGTTGTACTGAACTTAAAATGTTATGGTTGTGATGATGTAGATAGACTCACATATGAAGTTCTCTTTCTTTCATAGATGGATTAGTCTTTGCTCACAATATTTCGCTGATAAAGATTATACTCAAAAGCCTAGAGCCAAACAGACTAGAGCTTTTTATGTATCACATTGTGACGGGAAGATGGAATGGTCATCCTTAAGGTTTAATAGATGAAGGTGCAGTTGGAAAAAAAGTTGAATGGTCATCCTTAGGGTTTAATAGATGAAAGTGCAGTTGAAAATACGAGCGGAGCAAGTGAATCTACGACCTTGTATATTATTCAAAATCCTATGTATCGCCCCGCGTATTATCCCGTAAATCCTGACTCGGACAGGGTCGACCTACTTACCGTAATTTAATGTTACGGGATGTTAATTTCATTGAAACCTATCAACATGGTACACGACTTTCATACGTCTGGTTTGGAGCAGTACAGATTTCCCGAGGTATCAAAGGCGCGGATTAAACGCTCTTGTGCGTGTCATGTGAGGTTGGACTAGTATCATTCTTGTTTATCGAAGTGTTTCATAAACACACATTTGTTTAAGATGTAATCTAAAATACTCATATCAGTAGGGGATTTCCGGAAAATTTTGATTTATTATTGTATGAGATCCGTAGATATATGTCGATTTCCATCTAATACATGAAACGCTTTTTTATTGAGAGTACAATTACTTATGCTAATTTAAACGTTGAGTTTGCTATGCTATTTTAGATGACCGTCGAAAGTGGTGCTGCATTATCGACGAAACTAATCAGTATTGATGAAGTACGCAGTTATTGAAATTACGTTTTTATGAATTTATTTTCTGGCCTTAAAAGATGTCAGTAGTTTTATATTCGTACATATTTGTTAGGAACTTTTGATATTTGCAGGTTAAATCAACAGCTCGAAAGCAAAGAGTTGCTGCCCATAGCCATGTAAAAGGTTTGGGGCTAGATCCCGAAACGCATACGCCTAGTGACAATGTAAGTCTTCCGGATAGTTTCCTTTGATTATAGCAGATATTTTGAATTAATGTTTTTGTTGCTGAAAGGAGTAAATTTAATTAGTCAAAATCGTGTAATTATTCAGCGTGTTATACTTGCCAGATGTTATCAAACCCATAAATCAAACGCGGCAATCTTGCTGTGTTTTCAAAATAAGTTTTTGAGTAGCAGATATAAAGTCTCGTTGCTTGATTCACCTTTTCATACACTTCTGGTGGTTCATAAGCTGGCATTCAAGCTGTCAGTATGCTGTCGTATTTTCCTGTAAAGGGTTTTCTGGACTCTGTTCTAACATATATTAGCAATACCAATAGTTTCTACTTCCACACTGCAATAAGTAGTCAGAGTTTATCATTTCCTTAGAGAAATATTGCATTTAGAACAGAGAACTCAATTTAGGCAAGTGGCTTCATTGGACAGTTAGAAGCACGAGAAGCAGCTGGGGTGATTGTGGATTTGATCCGTACGAAGCGCATGGCTGGGCGTGCTATTCTTCTTGCTGGACCACCGGGAACTGGAAAGGTATACTTCTGTCTTCTTCATTGTTTATTGTTTTGACTAAAGGGCAACTATTTAACCCCTAATTTTAAAGTGGAAATCGAAAAACTTTTTCTTGGATTTTATTTAATTCCGTGGTTTATCATTTCATCGTATTTATAGACAGCCATAGCACTAGCAATGGCACAAGAATTAGGTGATAAGATGCCATTTTGTCCAATGGTTGGTTCTGAAGTTTATTCATCAGAGGTGAAGAAAACTGAAGTACTAATGGAGAATTTCCGAAGATCAATTGGTAATTATCATTTTGTACTTTTTCGTTAAGTGGGTTGTAACATCGAAGGTTTGAGCTACCTGTTACTTCGGATTATTGTGACTGGATTCTTTAGAATATATATATTCGAGATTACATTTGAATGGGATTTAAATTTGGAAGTCTTGAGTCATATTTGAGTCATTTTCCAACAGTTTGTTACAGGTTTACGGGTTAGGGAGAAGAAAGAAGTATATGAAGGTGAAGTTACAGAACTAACACCAGTAGAGGATGAAAATGCAACGAGTGGCTATGGCAAAGTTGGTTCTCCGACTTATCATAGAATGTTATAATCGAATAGAACAGGACAAGGCTTGTAGATTAAATTCTAATGTTTTAATGGGATATTCTTCACTGTCTATGATTTAAAAGTTCATACTTTCTTGTGTTGATAATCGATTGTTTGCAAACTCACTGTAATACTTAATAACACTTTCGTTCTTTGAATTTTTACTGGCAAATATTTTTGCAGCGAATATCGCACGTGCTGATTGGTTTGAAAACCGTTAAAGGGAGCAAACAACTAAAACTTGATCCATCAATTTATGACACGCTTTTGAAGCAAAAAATAGAAGTTGGAGACGTCATCTATATTGAGGCGAATAGTGGTGCTGTGAAAGTTTGGATTTGATTTAATTTTCTTTATTTTACACTTTCATCACTTTTACCACATCCCACTGTAGTTACACTTTGTTTTGTTTTGGAAATTGATACAAAATCTAGTTAAAAACTATGCAGTAATTCAGAGACTTGGCCGATGTGATGTGTATGCTACAGAGTTTGATTTAGAAGCTGATGAATTTGTTCCACTGCCGAAAGGGGATGTTCGGAAATCGAAAGAAGTCGTCCAAGTATTAATATTTCAATTATTGTAAATTGTGTTTTTGAATATTTACAGCTCGTATGCCACAAATCATCTTTTTGCTCTTTTTTATTCATTTTGATGTTCAAGGAACTTTAAGTGAAAATTGCAGGATGTCACACTGCACGATCTGGATATTGCAAACGCTCGTCCGCATGGTACTACTGGTAACGTAACGTCACTTGTTGGACAGTTGTTGAAACCGAAGAAAACTGAAATTACAGAGAGGTTGCGACAAGAAGTTAACAGTGTCGTGAACGATTATATCGAACAAGTAAGTTTTAAGGTGTTTTGAATATGATCTATTTATTTGTTCTTTTTTTATTTAATTTGGATGAAAGATATGCTTGGGTGTTTCAGGGTATTGCTGAATTAATGCCAGGCGTGTTATTCATTGATGAGGTCCACATGCTCGATATCGAATGTTTCACATATCTACATCGAGCACTTGAGAGCACTATTAGTCCGATTGTAATTTTTGCCACTAATCGTGGTCAATGCAAAGTTCGGCAAGTTTATTTGCACAGTATTTTTTCTTATCATAATTTTATGATGTTTAGAGTCATTGGTTGGCAAACATTCTGAATAACTGTAAATATTATGATGAATTTATTTCGTTGGAGAATTTTTTCAGTGGCACAGAAATGATATCACCGCATGGTATCCCGTCGGATTTATTAGATCGCATCTTGATAATTGTTACAAAACCGTATAAAATTGAAGAAATATTGGCTATTGTAAAGATTCGAGCCGATGCAGAAGGTGTAAAACTGGATGACGATGCCTTAGCACATCTGAGTAAGTTGGGTGCTGACACATCATTGAGATATGTTGTGCAGCTACTGACACCTGCAAAATTACTTGCTCAAGTAAATAGTCGCGACATTGTTACGGTTCGTTTTTCTTTCTGCTGTATGCTAATATTTTGTGTTTATAGTAGAAGATTTACTGTTTTTTTTTGTATTAAATCTGAATTTTATTGTTAAAAAAATTGGCTAAATTCTTTTTATATGAAATGCTCTTTTTTCCTTTCCATGATGCAGTTCAGTTATATCTGATATCCACTTTGGTTTATAAAAAGATTTTTTGAATTAGCAACAAATTTTTAATTAGGTTAAATATAATTAGATTTGTTTATAATTAGATTAACGACCCAGGACTTTTATTTTTGCTTGCGATCTGCACTGAAATAAATTTAGAAGGAAGACGTGCACCAGTGTGCTGAATTATTCATCGATGCCAAGACATCGGCACAGTTAGCACGTTCGAATATCAATGAAGATCCAACTCATACATCATCTAATGCACAATTGGATCCCGGTGCGACTGTTCATCCACTGAACTGTCAGACAGCAAGTGATAGCGACGCTCCAATGGAAACAGATGGAACATAAAGAAATGAAGTTTTGTGTCCCAAAAACAACTTTGAATTGTTATATGTTAATTAATACAATCTTCTGTTGTTTGTTCTTCAGGTATGTTATGTATTCTCCTTTTGATTATGTTTACGTTTGATCTTCTGTTTTAATTTAAATTTCTCTAGATTACATTTTACTCTGTGAATCACTGTTTTATCAGGAATAATAGTTTAGCCATGTTTTTCAGAACTTAATCTTCATAAGCATTCTTGATTTGTTTCTTTTATAACCTTTATTCTGGGAGACGATAGATTGAATAGTGAAAAGAAGAATAAAGCACTTTTGCTTATTGTAGCTCTATCTCTCAATTGCATTAAGAACAGCTGTTTATTATGAGTTTAGGAATTTTAAAAATTTGTCCACCCCGCAGAATGTTTGGCACGAAATAATCAAGTATTCATCTGTTTCATGTGAGCATTCGTATTATTCAGATTTCCTATAATGTTGGGTATTTTATGTTTTCAAAATCTTTTATAAAGCTATATTTTTTGATCTCCAATCTGATCAACTCTTGTTCACTGTTGTTAATGAAATAAAGATCAAGGCAAATTCGTCAATAATTAATCGTTTAATTTCTATGCGTTGTGCTTTTCAGCACCATTTTAGTTGTGGTACTTTTAAATTGCTACAGAATTGCTTTATTTATGGTTATGCTTTTCCCCAAGCAGTGTTCATGAAACCATTGTTTCATACTCGAATTGTATCATTTTTTGTCCAAAATTTCTGCTGCTTTCCGGGAGTTTTTTGTATTTTTCCGTATTTTAATGCCGACTTAAGTCTTTTTGATGTGACGCTTGACATTTCTTATATCGATTCTTGGTGGTTATTCGTACAACTTTTCCTTGCGAGATGCATGTAGTACAGTTGCTTTAAAAGCTAAGAGGAGCTGAATTTTATTTGAAACAAATTAGAAAATTCCTGTTAAAAAAGGGAAAGTAAGTGGAAAGATGGCAGTTGGTAGAATTGGTGGTGATGAATGGGACCAGATTCCGGATGACGAGTTGGAAGAAACGATTGGTGAAAGACTTTGGGGCCTTCGTGAGATGTTTCCGGATGTGTTCAGATGTAAGTTAGAATCGTCTGTTGATTGGTCGATGTGGGCTGCGAAAAATGCGGTAGGTGTTTTTTGTATGCTCTGGTATTCTTTATATCACATATTCATAATTCATTATGGGTGAGCCGTGTGGTACGTGCACGCTATACTTGCTGATATTTTTTCCGGAAAATATACTAAATTTGGCTATCAAATCCTGCATATATGTTAGGAGTTGAATATGTAGTACAAATTTCAATTTTCCGATTAAATGCTATACTTTTTTTAGTTTCAGTTTTCATTCGTGAAATCTGCACTCTGGATTGTTTCATCATCGATGATGATTTTAGTTTACCATATGTAATCGAAAAAGAAGGTCCGAATACGAAAAAGTCAAAGTTCGTTTTACTGAAATACCACATACTTTTCTGT
>NW_018108182.1:95318-102375 GCF_000183805.2 Loa loa | reverse complement strand
CGAGTTGGAAGAAACGATTGGTGAAAGACTTTGGGGCCTTCGTGAGATGTTTCCGGATGTGTTCAGATGTAAGTTAGAATCGTCTGTTGATTGGTCGATGTGGGCTGCGAAAAATGCGGTAGGTGTTTTTTGTATGCTCTGGTATTCTTTATATCACATATTCATAATTCATTATGGGTGAGCCGTGTGGTACGTGCACGCTATACTTGCTGATATTTTTTCCGGAAAATATACTAAATTTGGCTATCAAATCCTGCATATATGTTAGGAGTTGAATATGTAGTACAAATTTCAATTTTCCGATTAAATGCTATACTTTTTTTAGTTTCAGTTTTCATTCGTGAAATCTGCACTCTGGATTGTTTCATCATCGATGATGATTTTAGTTTTACCATATGTAATCGAAAAAGAAAGGTCCGAATACGAAAAAAGTCAAGTTCGTTTTTCTGAAATACCACATACTTTTTCTGTCATTAGGGTTATCATGTAAATGGTTCATAGTGATTATTCAATGGATTAGTTAAATTTCATTTCTTTTTCACGATAATTGATCTAATTTATTTAGTTTTCTGCCAATAAGAGAGTATAAAAGCGAAGTGATTTCACATTTCTGTTCAGAACGGTAGATTTAGGGGAGTAGTTTGTTGGATTGACTGTTCATAGGTGCGTTACATTTACTCACTTTAAATTAACTACAGTTAATTTATTTTGTCACCTTTATTTGCCAGTGGACGATATCGGAAGATTTTGATCCCAAATATTAATTTGTTTTCAGGTAGCTCAGCAGAGGCAAATGTTGCTCGGCCCAACTGCTGCTGTAAGTGCAGCAAAGCAATAGTGTTTTTTATAGTTTTATATTAAGTCTTAACGGTTTACTTTTTAGCTTGTTTTTTATCGTTCTTTTACTTTGCACCGGTTTTCTGAAATGTTAGTCATCCTCGAGATTTGGTTCTGCAAAAAGTTTTCGTTTTTTTTGGGAAAAAAGTTTGTTTTTGAATTTTTTTTCTTGTTTGCGAATTTTTTTGTTTGTGGTATCAGGGAAAATAGCTTTTATAACTCATGAAATTTTCCTTAACTGAAAACTAAGAAATAGCGGGTCGCGTTTTGTTGCATTCCAGTCATCTCCACAATAGGTTAATGCTTAATGAACCTGTGACGAGAATAAATTTTCACATATTGGTGATGTGTTGGCCATTGTTACATTATTTTATTCGAATTAAAATATCGTTATGTCAGAAGTTTTCGAATGTGTTTAGCTAGAATAGTGGTGCATGAGAATAAGGTTTAATTCAATTAATTACTATTTATAAAACGTGATTTTGTGCATTATTTTGTTAAAATAAAATTTTCAAACGCCAATTCATGTTTTTTCTCAATACTAGTGATGGGTGAAGCCAACAATAAATTATCAAACCATGCAGGAAATATTCTACTCTTTGTGTCTTGCAGTACAAATGATCCAGTTTAGTTGCGTGGTGCGCAGCATGCAGACAAATAAAAGTTCGACACAAATTCTGTTGTTCGGTTGGATGAATGTGATAAATATTTAGGTGATTTGGAAAGTTTTTGGAAAATTTTCCCTTCTCGGTGCATGATTTTCGTACGACACAATTATCAAGGTCTTCAGAAAAGTGCTGTGCTCACTTTTTGCTTTCGGAGGTTTGTTGATGGTAATGCGCAACAAGTGGTGGAAGTCAGTGATAAATGGGATGAGGTATGTCGTTTTTAATTTGACTGTAGATGTGGCAGTTTTGCTTTTGATGTGACTCGTGAAATGCAGCCATGTGGAAATCTTAATGTAATTAATATTCCAATAATTTCAACAAAATCCTTTTGGAGGTGAATGGTTTTACAATTGGTGTGGAATAAAATGGAAATAAGAAGAAATGATTAACTGATTAACTGGCGTGAAAAAAAAGGACTGCATTGTTTATTTCTAAATTAAATGAATTAAGCTCAATGTTAATACTTTTTCTACTATACTCAATGTTAATACTTTTTCTACAGGTTGGAAAACGGAATATCTCGGGTGGGGATTCTGAGTCAGATTTGTCCGCATTTAACAAGAAGGAAGATTTTGCATCGAAACAAATAAATAGCATTAATAGAACTGTAAGTTATTACATGAAAACTGGAAAGAGCTTTTATTATCTCCAAAATGTTAATGAGAATGCTATTTTCTTGATGCATTCTTTTGATGGGATATTACCGAAAATGCAATGATTATATGCCTCTTTGTATTGAATTTTATAATGTCTGTTTACAGCAATCCCTGCAAAACTCCTCAACACGACGGAAAAAACAAAAAGTAGAGGCCAATCGATTTCGGCCTGTTGTATATTCAGAGGGAGAACTGGATAAGTCGAACTTTATGCAGCCACCTTCAAGGTTCTTTTTCCCGTTATTTTGGTCAAATAGCGAAAATCTAAGGCTTAGGAGCTAAATTGATATACTATTTGACTCTGAATATTCTCTGTTCTATTGTAGTAACACACCGAGTTCACTAATTTATCCAGCGCAAGTGCTGCTGATAATGAATTCGATTATATCTTTGGATTTCATTAGTATTGTGCAAAATCAATGATCATTATTATGCCGAAAACGTGTTTCTTATTTATCTTCTGGCCATTTTTTTTCACATTTTTCAACTTTTTTTTACATACAAAATTTCTAGTTATAATTTGTTCAGGGATAATCCACTTCCTTTCGATCCATCCACAAATCCGTCAATTTTACCTCCGACACACTCGTGGTCTATTGCTCATTATGTGAATCACTTACCAGTATTGCAAGTACTAGTCGAACTAGGCATGGATTTGTTTGAGGTTCATGTTAACTCTATCAAGTTTACGAAATGTTGTGACTCTGGAATTTCATATGAACTTTAGAGTTTTTGAGATTGCGAAATTTGCACGTTGATTTTGTCACCAGCTGTTTTTGAGGTGGATTCAGCAACACATATCGGTCGTAAGCTAGTAAAATTAAATTGGGAAAATGATGTAAGACCGAAACTTGTTTGGTTGATCCATCAAGTTGGTATGCCCATAACCGCTGTCGGCTCATATTTAACACGAAATCCGTATTTCTTACTGCAAGATTTGGAAACCATGCAAGTTAGTGATTTTTGCTTTTCGTTACAAAAAAGTTCAAAAATTCTTTTCATCCTATTCACATTTTAACAACTGGAATAAATATACTGTGTTTTACATAATTTTAGATACGATTAAATTACCTTTACACAAAGCAGCTGAATAAAGCGAAAATCCTTAAAATCGTGAAAAACAATAGGTTAGTTCCTTCCATCTAAACTCTTCACAACATGATCCTCTGTAATTTGTTGTGATAGTGAATAATATTTGTTCGTTGTGTTCGAAAGTCTTTGTTAACTCATCGATAGTATTAAAAATTCATTGTCCTCGTTATTAAAATTATTTTTCTTTTTGAAGATTTTATGTATACATTCATTTTATCGGTGTATTGTATGTCAGGTTTTGGTTGAACACGGATGTCAAAACAACCGATGCTCGCCTGGGGTGGATTCAGAAAACCTTTGAGCTGACAGGCGATGAAATGCGTCAACTAATAGTTACCGAATCAAGAGTCATTATGTATGGTGTTGGACCGCTCGAAGTAAGCGCGTGGGTGATGTCTTTGTTGCAGAAGTTTCGATGAATTTTATGGTCCTGATGCGACATTTTAGAAGTTTTGGTTCACTTAAATTTAAAAAGAAACAAACAAGGAATGTTTCTACTAATCAAGTTAATATGTTTTATTTTTGCAGCGACTGGTTACTATGTTGAATGAAGAAATGGAATTTACAAAAGAACAAATTAAGGAAATTTTGCTGAAAGATCCGAGGGTGTTCATGATGGGTAACTTTTTTAATGAATTGATTAAACGGACTTTTCTGTATCATTTATAATGTTTTATTGATGGATATTGCATAAAATTGAACACTAAACATCCAATAATAGTGCGTAATTCATTCGCTGTAAATGGTGGTGATCACTGATATCGTTGAATGGGGAATTGTTATATCTCACTACAATAAGGATTTCTGAAAATGTCGAACTGAATATCAAATAAGCCACTTCTGATTACTGTTTTAGAGCCGAATGCTCTACATACAACGTACAATTACCTTCGTTTCACTATGCATCTATCAAACTTGCAAATTGTTGAATGGCCATTATGTTTGAGATTTTCCATTGGAGCAATCCGCAGGCGACACGAATTTTTGGTACAACTCCATAAAGCTGACTATAACGAAGGTTCACCAAACTGTGTACATCTTAGTTCTCTGTTACAACCATCCGATCAAAAATTTGCTCTTAATGTAGCGCATACATATTTGAATGTATATAATGCTTTCTTGAAAAACTATTGATTGATTTTTATCGTTTGATTGTTCAGCTTCAAGCGTTTTTATGTTTCGCATTTTTTATATTTGACAAATATAACATGTGTATAAAGTTCCACTATTTGGATTGGGACAAAAAAATAAATTAGAATGTGGTGGTTCCCGGCTGGTAGATGTGTATATAAATTGTATGACTAGGCTTTAAAGGAGGAATTTACCGAAACGGACAAAACACGACACTAAACAATTCAGGATAATGTCGAGTGTGCATAAACGATAGTTTCTGCTGCTAATTATGAATGTAAATTCCATTTGTTAGCAGAGATTTGCCGCACAAAACAAACGAGATTTATTACTGCATTACTTGAGTGTTTTATAGGAAATGTTTTTGTTGTGATACTGTCATCGCTTTATTGAATTTCAATAAAGCTATTTGGTGTTTAAAATTATGAACCAGAACTACGGAATAAGGGATTAAGTATTTGAGTAAAGTATATTCGTGGGAAGCGCGATATTTGTTGGTATGTAATTGCAGGTAGTATAAGATTATAATTCTGGTGTTACCTGTATCTGCCTTTTCTGAATTATTTAGGTTCGTGTAAAGGAGTAATTATATTCATGCATTTCTATGCCTTAGCCTCAAAACTCGTTTTTGCCACATAAGACATATATTTGCGACAATGGTACTTACGTTTCATCGGAATGTCATCTCCGGAAAAATACCGTTTTATTTTAATTATTTGACGTCTTTAATGAAGCATCGTCGATCTGGAAGTGATTTGCAGTGGTTCGGAGGTTATTGTCTTTGTGAAATGACTTCTTTCACCCAAATTTGAAAATTCAATACAAATTCAATCGTTACTTTTATTCACTGAAGAACGGAATCTCAATGTCTGGGAAGTCGGGAAGTATGTGTGGAAGTTATTTTCAATTATATATATTAACTTTCTAATATATATTAACCATTTTTTAATTCCTTCATTAAAAAATGGTTAATATATATAATTAACGATGTTGACCTTGACTGATTCAGATGTGGTGGTGACTGTTGTTCGTAAGACGTTGTGTTATTGCCAAACTTGATTTGTATTGGTTTTTTATGGGGTTGGCTTGTGATCAACAGCAGGCAGCATCGCCATTCAAGCAATTGACGGCAGTACCTAACTAATCATTCTTATTCATTTCCTTATTTTTCATCTTTTCATTTCAGTCGTTTAAAGTTTAATTCCTTCTTTGTGGATGTATTGTAATTGGTGTGTAACAAAAGCCTCAAATAACAAAATAATTTTTAGGAATCATTTAACGGTGCTTTAATTTATAATAAGACTGCTTTCTATTCTAAAATTGATTCGAAAGCATTTATAAATGGGCTTACTTTGTTGTTTATGGAATTGTTTGAAATAAGTTAATGATCAATAATAGAATTTTCAGATGTATTAAAGGAAACAAATTTACAAGTATTCCAAAATGCGACACAATTTGATTGAACCTGGTGACAATGAAGATATTACCAGGGAACGGCTAGGCTCATCTTTTTCGGTTGGTAAATTGGCAGCATTTATACACGGTGGTGAAGAAAAGCTTCGTAGAAGACATGAAATACTGAAATTTGTAGAGTCTCAGAAAGATTTTCAAGATCCAATACCACCTGAATTCATGAGCCGTAAAGAACGAGTTGAGAATAATGCGCGAAAGGTTTGTTTTTTAATTATCTTGTATCATACATTTCGATCTTCAGTTATTTCTTTTAAAACGAACTGTTTAACATTTAAAAAAAAATCGTTAGAACATTTCGTTTTCAAATTCATTCGAAAGACTAATCTTTAAGGTGTAAGAACTTGAATGCATGAATCCTTTCACGCTTTGTTTTTGAACAAACTATTCAATAATGGCTTAATTACGCTACTTAGATCGTAGCGATGACCGATAAAATGGCGTTTATTGACCAGTCAGATATGTCAGGAGAAGGACTATTTTTTCAAAGGTATGGTTTGTTTTTCTTTTGGTTGCAATTATTTGCAGATCTTAAAAAGAGGTTAACTAGTTTGGAATTGAATTATTGGGTTAATTATAGTCTGGTAATGGGACGTGATTTCCATGCAATGTCGTTGCACTATGCGATGTTCATACCAACCATTCAAGGACAAGCGGATGATGATCAGTTGGACTATTGGCTTCCGTTGGCTGTTTCTCGAGGCATCATCGGGACATATGCGCAAACTGAACTTGGACATGGTTTAAAATTTTGTTTTGTGGATAAAGTTTAAACTACGAACAATGAGCCTAGTTTTCTAGAACTGCAATAAATTTTGTCTTAAATAAACCAACAAATTTGGTATTAAATAATCTATTTAATAAAGTGGGTCTTTTCAAATCGAAATCTTCTGTTGTATTATATTTTTGTGTAAATTTAGCTGTTGTTTTCAAGGTACTAATATTTCGAACTTGGAAACAACGGCAACGTATGATGAGAAAACAGAAGAATTCGTGCTACATACACCATCAGTTTCGGCAACGAAATGGTGGTCAGGTGGTCTTGGAAAGTCGTCAAATTATGCCATAATTCCTGCCCAACTTATCATTAATGGAAGCAATAAAGGCTTACATATGTTCATTGTTCAACTCCGAGATCTTGATACTCATATGCCTTTATCTGGTGATTAGAATTTGTATTTCTGAGTAGTGATATAGATATGG
>NW_018108182.1:83932-95202 GCF_000183805.2 Loa loa | reverse complement strand
TTTTCTAGAACTGCAATAAATTTTGTACTTAAATAAACCAACAAATTTGGTATTAAATAATCTATTTAATAAAGTGGGTCTTTTCAAATCGAAATCTTCTGTTGTATTATATTTTTGTGTAAATTTAGCTGTTGTTTTCAAGGTACTAATATTTCGAACTTGGAAACAACGGCAACGTATGATGAGAAAACAGAAGAATTCGTGCTACATACACCATCAGTTTCGGCAACGAAATGGTGGTCAGGTGGTCTTGGAAAGTCGTCAAATTATGCCATAATTCCTGCCCAACTTATCATTAATGGAAGCAATAAAGGCTTACATATGTTCATTGTTCAACTCCGAGATCTTGATACTCATATGCCTTTATCTGGTGATTAGAATTTGTATTTCTGAGTAGTGATATAGATATGGAGAAATCACTATTTTTAAATAACAGTATTTAAGACTGCTCTGTGTGCAAAAAGTTTATAAACTCCACGCTCGTTTTGAGATTGCGATTGAAAATTACTTGGTGAGGAAAGCTTAGCTCTAACATGCGCACTTACAATCGTATTTATAACTTATTCTTTGCGCAAATAAGTTTTATAAATACTCAATTCAGGCATCACAGTTGGAGATATTGGTCCTAAAATGGGCATTCCTGGCAGTGACAACGGATTTCTTATATTTAACAACTATCGCATCCCACGTAAAAATATGTTCATGCGTTATTCACAAGTAAACTTTTTTGTTAATTTATATAATTGTCATTTTGATGACTTCATAAAGTTTCTGATTTTTCGTTTTTTTTTTTTGCAATGATTAGGTCTTATCAAATGGTGAATACATTGCTCCGAAAAATTCCAAATTGCGTTATGGTACAATGGTATTTGTACGGTCAATTATGGTACGACATCAGGCTATGCAATTAGCTGCCGCAGTTACAATAGCTATACGTTATTCTGCTGTTAGAAGGCAGGGAGAGTGGAAACCTGGGTAAGTCTTTCGTTGCAAAAGTATGATTCACAATTTGTTTTCTTGGAACTCTCTTCAAAAAAATTTCTTGCTATCCGATATTTTGTTAAATATCGTTATGGTCATGTTAAAATTTACGGCTTCGGCATTTGCATCCATAATGTTCAGTTTTTAAAATGCTGCAACTTTTCAGTTTGAAAGAAGTTCAAATACTTGATTATCGAACGCAACAGTATCGGATTCTCCCTTACCTTGCCCAGTCTTTTGTGTTTTTATTTGCTGCCACAGAAGTAAAAGATTTATATATGAAGGTATTTTTTTTCTTCAGCAATATATTACAAGACAAGAGAGAAATGTTCTTCTTTTGATCATTCTTTTCTTTAAATTTTTGATGATATGTACTCTAGATTCCTCATTCATGAGTATTTTTTCTGACTGGCGTCCAAGATTTTTCAAATCATAGTTAAAGCTCATAAATTTAAGGTCAGCGAACAACTTTCGCATGGTAATACTGAATTGCTACAAGAACTACACATCCTTTCTTCAGGCTTGAAAGCTGTTGTCACATGGGAAATTGCAAAGGTCTGTAACTTTTCTTTTGATTAACGGAACTATATTTGTTTGTAAAATTTCAAAATGATCAATAAACAGAAATTCAAGTTTTTATTTTTGAATCATGTATAAACAGTCGTATATTTCCGAGAATGCAGACGGTGCCGTTTTCTTGAAATTTATGTATCTGGGAATTCTGTGTAGGGTATAGAACAATGTCGATTAGCATGTGGTGGACATGGTTATTCACATGCATCGGGTTTGCCGGAAATTTACTCTTTCGCTGTTGCTGGTTGTACATACGAAGGAGAAAATATTGTCATGCTGCTTCAGGTTGCACGGTGCGTTGTTTTAAACTTAACCCTTCTTTTTCCACCTTTATGGAGAAACTAGAATTGTTTGGATCATAGCAATTATTAACATTATTAACATTGCAAAAATTATTAACATTGCAGGTTTTTAATGAAAACAATTAAAGAAATACGGTCTGACAGTGCTCATCTAGCAGCAGTTGCCAGTTATTTGCTTGATGGTAGGAGATATAAGTCTAGTTTTCGAATATGGCGAACTGTTAAATATGAGGATTTAATTGGAGATTTCGAACAAGTCGCTAGAAACCAGGTGATTTTGTAATTACATAGTGTGATTCTGCTATTTGGCCAGCTTCCGAGGATACTTGATAGAAATGTGTGAATGGAAATGACGGATCAGGAGCTGAAGGATAATTCAGGATAGGCGGATTTAGGGTAATTATGCTGGCGTTTATTCTAATATCAACTAGTTCGTCGCGCTGAAATTTAGGCTATTTAGACTAATTTTTTGGTTGAGACCACCATGATTTTTCAATTGTTTCCCTTGTTATATTTTTTACGTTTAGTTCTTTCCGAAAATTCGAAAATAATCAATGCTGTATGCATTTATCAGTTTACAGATTTACTGGACATTTGATTATCTGCAACAGCTTCAAAAAGATAATCGTTCTCCTGACGATGCTTGGAACTGCGCTTCTGTTGAGCTATGTCAAGCAAGTCGAGTGGGCATTATTAAAGCTTTCATGCTTGTGTCATTTTGTTACACAGCAACTTCTATCTGTCATTTTATCTTGCTATAGTAATTACATCTTCTAACACTTACAAATGAAAAGAAATCTAAAAAAATATCGAAATTTTTTAAAACGATTCGGAAAATTTACATAAATTGAAAAAAATTTCGAAGCATCCGACAAATTTTTGTCTTTCAAAATTTCTTTCACTCCATTCCCTTTTAAGGCTTACATTAAAATTGATATTTTAAGCTGCAAAGTTAGTACCTCTAGTTTTCAGTTGCATATTCTTTGTTTTATGGCAAAAAGTTATTTCTCAAGAATAGCACAGTGCAGAGAACCAGAGATCGCACGAATATTAGACCTGATTGGCAAACTTTACTTGCTTCATGAGATTTCCGCTCATTGTTACTCTTTCAGAAAGGTAAGTCACAAAAAAATGTTGTTCTGCTTATACGAATCAACTCCGAACTTTCATTCATTGATGCAATGTTTTATGCGCACGAATAAGTAACATTTTGAGTTCTTGCGATTAGTAAAGAATAGTTCATCATATGTCTTTAAAGCAAACATGGGTAGGATGATCCTTATCTTGCTGGCATTTGCGTTCCTGGTAAAAATATTATATGGAAATACGTCTCACTTATTCACAGAAACATTTTTTAAGGCAGATTATATGTCAGATGAACAAATGAAAAACGTAAAGTGTGGTATCTATGAAATATTGGGAAATTTACGTCCGGATGCTGTGGCCATAGTAGATTCATTTGATTTTTCGGATCGTGAACTTCATTCTGTTCTTGGTCGACGTGATGGTAACGTTTATGCGGCAATGCTTGAATGGGCAAAATATTCGGAGTTGAATGAAACTGAGGTAAGTACTTAATTCTGGCGGAATGGAGTTCCACTTCAGAATTATTGCTTCCAAGAAATAAAGGTATTTCATTTGTAACTGTGAAATTCAAAATCCACACGAGACTTTTCATGAAATTGTCCTTTTACCATCAGTGAGGTTTATTTCGTAGCATTTGCTTAACGATTCAGTAACATAATAAATATAGAAATAAAATGAAACAAATGTTTATAAGCAGACTCTTACTATAGGAATAGTAACTCTTCTACTAATTAGGAACTGAACTTATACTGAATTCATGTGTGATGTAAAGGTTGTATTTGAAAAAGAAGACGTGGTCTCCAATGAACAAATTATAGAGTGAAAAGTTTTGTATCGAACAATTTCAATTCTGGTATCTTTTAGTGTTTTGTTTTGCAGGTACTGTCAACATTCAAGAAGTATTTGGGACCTATGATGAAGGATGGCCGATCAAAAATTTAAATTTCTTAACTGTTTTTTTCTAATTTTTTATATATCTTTAAGTAAATTATTACTATCTGTTGTTTTTTAAAATAAAATAAATTATTACTATCGTGAAAGAAACAATTCCATATTATGGCCTTTAGTCCAGTTTCACTTCTTGTTTTCTCGTTCAACATAATTAGAGCTTTTAACACAAGCAAGATCCAGACGATATGTAGACGATATTGTTACTGTTTGCTGTAGTAAAGAGTACTTCTTGTAACGTCCATTTGTTGAGTATCGGAAGCATGCTACATATCCAAATGCTGTTTATTTATGGTCAACTTTTCATTACAATTGATGTAAGCATAGCTATCTTCATAACACGAGTAGATTTACTGCCAACATTCAATTGTTGTTTTGAACTGCATAAATATTTCTCCAGATATATGGAGAAGCCAAAAGATACAGCTTTGATTGAACAACGTCCATTTGTACTCAAAAAATGGACTGCATTAGCAATGTGGTCATGGGATGTCGAATGTGACATTTGTGCGATATGTCGAGTACAACTAATGGGTTGGTTATTTATGCAAATTCTTTAATGAGCACTCAATGAAGCTGTTGTGATTTGACTTTTTCATCGAAATTTTCAGATGCTTGCTTACGATGCCAGTCAGAAAATAAGCAAGACGACTGTGTTGTGGTATGGGGTGAATGCAATCATTCGTTTCATAATTGCTGTATGGCTTTATGGGTAAAGCAGAACAATCGTTGTCCTCTCTGTCAGCAGGTATTTCCAACTTTTTTGAATTGGGAGTGCCCAGTTTATATTTCAGTATGCCATTCTTTCGGAGATATCTGAATTATCCTAAATTTACTAGAAGAATTGGATAGACCGTTCTGAAGTAAACAATTTTTGGAAGAATATAAAGCTACAGTTACTGTTAATGGGGTTGGTTTTCATAGTAATTATGTATCTGCTCAACCTTCGTTGACTAATAAATGAAAGAAATAATTAATCCTTGCATCACATTGTCATGACTTTTTTAGGATTGGCAAGTGCAAAGAACGGGTCACTGAATTCGGTATTTTAGATATTTTGCGATATTTTAATTTTTATGCTAGCAATTTAATCAGTAATCTCCAAAGTTGATCGATGCCATTTTTTATACATAGCTGTGATTCTTGTAACTACTTTTGTGTCTTCTGTTTCTCCAGGGTCGTTGTTTTCTTTTGTAAAATAGTAGAAGGGCTGAAACATTATTTCTTATTTCTCATACATACTTTTTGATATATTTATTTCATTCATTGCTTGAATTACTTTTTTTTTACTGCTTCAATCATTTTCCATTAAATCTGGCAGCAATTTGTGATTGAAAACGAGATGAAATAAATCTTTATTTCGGAACTTTAAATGTTGTTTGAAATTACGAATGGAAAGTGTAGTTCAATTAAATCTGCATTCTCTTTAAAAAAAAGGTTTACACTCCAAAATTTCATTTCTTATTAATAGCCACGTTCGTTTAGCTTCCTTTACAGGATATTACTTTTACTATGATCTGTTAATGATCGAAAAATATAGCAGGTAACGTTTCCTTTTCGATGTTGACAAAAATCCTTCGTCTGAATTATATAGGCAAAATTGCCGTTTCCGCAGATCACTCCAAATAATCCCCCAAGAAGCCATCTTGCTGTTCGTTCTATTCGATTTTTAGATTTATTGATATTGTCATCCGTCTGCTGAAAATTATTTTCAGTTTTTCAAAACAGCTGAACTTTTTGTTCAGAAATGGAATTTCCTCCTCACGAATCTTAAGATTTTGTCTTTACTAAAAAACTTAAATTTTTAAACTTAAGTTTAACCAACGAAAATTACTGTTTTAGTTCTTTTAGGGTTGATTAAAGCGTTGATATTTCCTGAAGATATTACAATCATGTTAGAACCCTTTATCGCGTAGAAGTTAATTCGTAAAAATAAGGAGAGTATATATTTTAAATCTAATTAACTTTTGTTGAGGTAATTTATAGTTTTGCAACAGAAATGACCAACTCCAGTGATTATCTGTCTCAATAATTCATTATTGCAGACCGGATCCACTTCTTGAAGTTGATCGTTGCCAAATGATGTTCTTTTTACATACCGAAAACGACATGGAATTGAACAGTTTGTGCAGCAGTCATTCTGTAAATAAAATATTGTTTCTGAAATAGGAAACTTAGAAATTAATTCCGAGAATTTTGGAATTTAATAATCTGACTTTTAATATTCACGCGATCAATTCCTCAGTAAATTTAGTAATACCTCTGGTGGTACGGTGAAATCATCGGTACCACATTTACTGCCATTCAACGAACAATTACTTTTTATCAGGTATTTAGTTTCATGTTTCTGGGCGCTCTTTGTTGTTTCAGCACCAAGTCCATCCTTCCCGGCAATTACTATTTGAGGTTGCTGTTGTTGTGATGAGGTTGATGAATAAACATCAGATGGATAATTGAGTTGCTGATCGGATGGAAGTAATTCAGTTGCTTCTGGATTTGTTATATTTAAAGTTTCTGATGGATAGATACGATATGTTGCACCGGTAGTACTTTTCTCTGGGAAAGAGGAATGTACAAGTAAACCGGCTACATCTTCAGTATCATTCATAAGGTAACCATCATTAAATAATTGGGCTTTATAGCTATTTTGATAGCTTCCAGATATCCCATCCATGTAGGATGTAAACTTCGAAGAACTGGCGCTGGTGGACTTTATGTCATTATGATGCTGAGGTGGTGAAGCTGCTGGCGGACTAGGAGAGGAGAGTGGAAATAATGAGCGTGATAAGGGACAAGGTACTAGTGGATAACATGGTCGTAAGGGAGAACAAAAGATTGGACAGGGTGATGTAGCAGGATAAAAAACTACTGGACGACACAGTGGAGGTAAATGAGGACGGAGTGATGGTTTTGGTGGTGAACAAGGTAGCAAAGGTGGAGAACAGAATACAGTGTCAGATAGTCGACAAAGTAGTGCTCCTGAACGCTGTTGATACGGATGATGTGGCCGTGATTGTGGTTGTGGTAGTTTAGGGAAATATGCTTCGGTTGTTGATAGTATCACAAATATCAGCATAGATGAAGTTAGCTTTTCATTCAAAATCTCCTGAAACAAAGTAGTCATTTCAGCAAATTTTAAATAAATGACAAGTCATTCTAGTTTTCGATAGTCATAGGAATAATATATTAGTTTTTTAACAAATCAAATTTGATTGAATCTAATATTTTCATTTGATTTTTTGAGATTTGAAAAATTGAAATACAAACGAAAAAAGGACTTTTTTACTTACCACCCCACTTATCTATTATTTTTACCAGTCATTTGACTATCATTATTGCGATGTCAACCATTTATTGTTCACATCTGCATGACGACAACACTTTTTTCCAAATGAAATACTATGGAAAGACTAATCAACCAGTTTTTACATTTAATATTGCAAATCATTTATATCTCATTATCACTTCATAAGTAATATCACAGTTTTTATATTCAGGGAAAACTGGATGAAAAAAAGTTCAAACAAATGTGGGAATGAACAAATTGAAACAATTTTTAGGGAAGGACAAGTTTGAGTGGGAACTGTTGAAAATATTCTGTGATTATTGGAAATATTCTATAAATGCTGGATGATCCTTTTAGGACAGTAACATATTTGTGAAGTACTAATAAAATAGTCACGTTTCTCATGGTGCTACTCACTAT
Source organism: Loa loa (assembly GCF_000183805.2). NCBI lineage: Eukaryota > Metazoa > Nematoda > Chromadorea > Rhabditida > Onchocercidae > Loa > Loa loa. The sequence continues at coordinate 87,606 of NW_018108182.1, read as the reverse complement.
TCAAACAATACAACTTTTTGGATCAGCTAAATTATAATGTAGATTTTCACCGATGAAAAAATGTTTGGGGAAATTACAATTTTGCATTTATGAATTATCACATTCCGGCATATTGAAATGGAAAATAAAACATATGCAAATTAGGAATAATCTGCTAATTTTTAATAATTTTTTCCAATTTTAAATTTGTTCGTTGAGTTTTTGATCTTATAGCTAATACTTTTGTTTAGAATTCGAATTGCTTCTTTTCATTTGATAGATTCCATCTCTATCTCCTTCTGATTCTTCGTTGTCGAATTCCAATTCGAATCTTGCAGTACTTTGTACTTCACTTCTTGTACTGCTTTTTGGATTATGTTTTTCTTTTTGTATTCAAGTATCTAAACCTTTAAATAACTAAAAGAGATTTTTAGTTCTATTCACCATGTAACTACGCTTTATTTCAAAATTAATAAATAAATTGAAATATAGGCAAATATCTAATTATATTCCTCAACGATAACATATATTTCATAAAATTTACTCAGCAATAAAATCAAATTAAAATTTTTCATAAATGAGCAAATTACAGTCGCGTTTAGTCATCATAAAACGGATGGTTAAAATATCAACAATAAATTATTGAAGAAATAACTGTTTATTTTCAATTAACATAAATTCAAACAAAATTAAAATTCGAAAAAATAAGGAATTCTTTTGTTTTCTGTAATAAGAAATACTTTAATTTAGAACTAACCCTCCTATAAATCTTTCGTTCCTTTCTATTTTTCACATAGGTTTTTTTTACTGACTTTCAAACTCTTTCCTTAAAAAAAAGTCTTACCCCGAAATTTATTCATTTTTTTCCCAAATTGAATTATATTTAATAAAATAACTTGGAAAAATGCAAGAACTTAATAACTTTTTCAAATTTTCGATTCAAATTTATGAATTGCATTTAAATTCTTGATCGTTTCATATAACTAATAAGTAGAAGACCTCCCGTAATTAAAAGTTTTTACGGACGGTTGTGCATTTACGGACTGTCGCGCAAAACGAGTTGAACCTAATTGAGACCGATTTTGGCTTGTATTTCTTATTATATATTTGTAGTTTTGGAGTCTTCTACATTCACAAGCAACAAGGATAATTTGTCTCACTGAACACTGACACTGTTGAGTGGAATTAATTTTCACCTGAGATGTCACCGGTTGAAGCGATGTCAATGATTCTGATGATACTGTTGCTTGGGCTAAAAAAGATACTAGTATGAGAGAATTTAATATTAGCAGTACTTGGAAATATTTTAAGTAGCGCAACTGGCTTCGTATTTTGCCTAAGCTGAAATTTTAAAATGTAAAAAAATCTATGAAGACTAAATTTGGAAAAGTTTCTCGTTATCTTAATGCATTGTTTCATTATGACGCAGTAAGTACTGTACGATAAGAAATAATTTTCATTTTTAAGTTAAGACTTATTGGAATTCTATTAGAAAATAAATACGGCAAAGAATCTTCAATGGAAAAAAAAAAGAAGAAAATGAACCGTTGATAAATCGCAGACGGAAATGTGAGCGTCTGGAAGCATGTGAAATGATAATTAGCATTTCACCTTCAGAAAGAATTTCACCTAAAATTGGTAAACAACAGGAACGAAATCCAGAAACTTGCAAGTCAATTTTATGCTTCACTTCTACGTATTCCTCACATACCGGATCACATTTGTAGTATGCTTCCGTAAGCTCAAAACGGATACGACCATTTGGCTGAAATTTAAATTTTCAAATGGAAAATGTAAAATTTCGTAAATTTCTTTAAGTTACTTTTCAGTACAATAACTTTTTGAATTAGTATTGTATTACATTGCATTTGATGATTTTTTTTTTTTAAATTTGAAGCGTAAATTAAGTTATTTTGCTATACCTTGAATGCGCGACAGATTCAAATGAACCTTTAATAGATCTAATGCCAAGAAAAATAAAGAAATTCTGAATATTAAAAGTAATGAACTTCATATTTTTCCTGAACATTCTCCATAGAACTCTTTCTACAAGCAGGTAAACTTAATAATGCAAACATATTCTTGTTATCAAAATTATGTAAATTTTGTTTTTTGACAATTTATGAATACATCTCGAATTTTTCATTTGTTAAAGTGTCTGAAATGGAGCCAGTAAATCTCAAAGGGCGGTTATTTAATAAATTTGAGTAAAATATTCAATTTCATTAAGTAGGATAAACTATCACTAACTGATGGAAAAATCATACACCGAATACGATTCCTGATCAATCGCCTGAAAAGAGCTCATAACATGAGTTTGCTAAATTATTTATTTCATTCCATCCGTTAATTATCATGAAATTAACCGAATAAATTTTCCAGTAGCATTTTGATGAGCCGGTATATTCTAACGTTTGCCATTCATTACTGGCCAGTTGTTCATAACCACATGCTTAAATAAATAACTTCATTTATGTATCAGTGTTAAAATTTCATATAACATCCGAAAATTTTCAACAATTTCCTAAAAGTTTATAAAATTCTTTTAATTTTCTTGAAATATGAGAAAATTCCGGAACAAAAATTTCCCTCAATATCCTCAAATTCCAAAAATTTTTGAGATGTGCAATAAATTGCTACAATCTATGAGGAACAGTCTGATTTAGTGAAATATTTCCGCCAATTTCCTTTTAACAAAATTTCTTTTCTTTCATAGTCATTGAAGTTTAAAATTCAATTCAACTTTTTAATAATTTCTTCAATTTTTATTGGCGACTATTTCTTGTATTCTTTCCAGCAAAATTTTCGATGAAAAATTAGCAAAATGATTTCTAGAGAAGAATTCACTCACAGGAATATTGTAGGTCAGTGCATTCTTGACCGCCAAGACCTTCTGGACATTTGCAAATATTGCAATTGTTAGGATCTGGATAGCCACCATGACGACATCGTAAATTTGTTATCCGACATCTATCTGATTTAACTTATTTCAATGTTTCGTTCTTTTTGCAGAATTTTTCTATTTACACTTTAAAACAAAATTTAATGAGCAAAATCTATGAATTATTTGATTTGCAAGAAAGAATGATAAAGTGTTACTGGATAGTCTAAAGGTCAGTCCATTACATACCTGTGTACTTTGTATTTTCGAGTCAATGAACTTATAACTGACCGTAACACATTGTACCTGTTTCCTTGTCAATCAATCAAATAAATAAATATCAAAGTAAGGAAATAGATATTACTAGCGATTAGATAGAAATTCTGATGATGAATTAAAATACCTATCAAAACAATAAAGTAAATTGATTTGTTTGAAATCGGTAAATGTTGGCGAGACACGATTACCAACTGTTGAACGATACTTTACATCGATTGGATCCACCGTAAAGTCCATAAATCGTTTTGCAAATGTCTGAGAGAAATTTATATGCAAATAAATTATTTATATGGGCAAATTTTATTGTCTTATTCCTTCAAATTTAAAAAAAAATTCGATTATATGGATTTTAATCGCATTCTTTTAAGTTACCGATGAAATTACTTAAATCATTTTGAGTACAAAACAGTAAGTCAATGATTCCTACAAAAATTTTTACAGCATAGGTGGAAATTATTGAAATTTTTATCGAAGTAATTAATTCCATCAAAAGAGTTTAGTGTTTGAGTAAAGAATTCTTTTTTTTTTTTCCCCC
>NW_018108182.1:80632-83266 GCF_000183805.2 Loa loa | reverse complement strand
AAATTTTTATTGTCTTATTCCTTCAAATTTAAAAAAAAATTCGATTATATGGATTTTAATCGCATTCTTTTAAGTTACCGATGAAATTACTTAAATCATTTTGAGTACAAAACAGTAAGTCAATGATTCCTACAAAAATTTTTACAGCATAGGTGGAAATTATTGAAATTTTTATCGAAGTAATTAATTCCATCAAAAGAGTTTAGTGTTTGAGTAAAGAATCTTTTTTTTTTCCCCCTTGAAGCAATAACACTTCTGATTACTTTCATTTATTTAATAGATTAAATGAACTTAATCTTAAAATTCAATTATTTAGATTGAATTCAAAGTTTTAAAAAATTATCAAAGAAATATTTAATAGATTAAATGAACTTAATCTTAAAATTCAATTATTTAGATTGAATTCAAAGTTTTAAAAAAATTATCAAAGAATCTTTTTTCACTAATTTTTTTCGAAATGATTTCCTGTTATTTTTGACAATAAAAATATCAAAATTCATGAATGAAAAGTTTTATTTTTCCTCAAAAATTGAGATTTCGCCCCCTAAAAAATCAATAAATTTTCAATTTGGGCGCAATTGAGCACAGCTATTCGTGCACGATAAATAAAGCAAACTTACATTGGTGGAATAATGCATCACGGATCCGAGATCATATGGAACTCCAAAGTTTTTAAGTTGCGACGGATTGAGCTTTTCAAAATTTCCTTCAGTTCCACTAATCGCATTTTGTAGATTGATACGGACATATTTATCACGATCCCATCTCTCCTGCTCATGCCAAAATCCCAATGCATGGCCAAGTTCATGTGAAATAATTCCAAACTTTAGAAAAGGAAATTTATTGAAATTTGCTTATAATTAATTTGAAACGAAAAATAATTTTAAAAATAAGTGTATTGAAAGACTGACAGTTTCACAGCCATAACCAATAGAAATTGTTTGGCTACCGCCCAATCTTCCAACATGCGAATAACATCTGGAAAAGACAATTAAGCTAGCTTCATAGAAATAGTTGAAATTTTTCAATTTGAAAAGAAAAAATTTTTCAAGCGACTTTTTTTCAAAATTTTATTCATTCTAGCAGTTTAAACAGCAATGTGAAATGAAATGCCTAAAATTATTTGAAGGGGTAAAAATTACTACGCATTTGTTGAGGCATAAATGTTGAAAACTTTTTACTCGTTGTAAGCCACCTGAAAAGGCCAATAATGCTAGCTGACAAGTTTATCTTTCTACTCCATCCAATGATTAAGCTAAAATTTTGGGATCATTTCACTTTTGCTTAGCCAGCCCAGAAATAACAAACTTCCGGAAGATACATTTTGCTTTTCTCATAACTGTCAATAGTTCGTGTTCCAGTAATTGCTTTTATATTCAGAAATTAATCGTTTGCGCATCTAATGAAGTAATCCGGAAACAGACAAAACATTTAAATGAAATTTTTGATAAAAAAAAGACAAAACATTCAAGTGAAATTTTTGAAATGAAAAAATTTATATGTCGGGAAACATACCCACTTCCAATGATAAAGAATAAATAATCATTATCCGGTTTATTTTCCTCAAACCGTAAGCATGTCTCTTGCTCCCAGTTATGAAGTGCTTTACGAATGTAATCTTGCCAATCTGCTGAAATGTTGAAAAGCAATAATTTTGTACGATAACTGCAAATTGACCGTTAATTACTTATAATTACATTACAAAATCTATACATCTAAAAAGCTGAAAATAAATTTCGTATAAATTGTAGATAAATTAGTATAAGATGGAATAGACGAACTATCTCCATTTCCAAAACGATATGCAATTGATGAGCTTCTCCACCAGTAGCTTGGATTAGCGATTACTTTTCGTTTTCTACGATACTGTTTCAGCGACATTAGCGCTTTCATTTGTGGTAAAATCAAAGCAATGTCGTTCTCGAAGAGAAGTCCAGTAATTCGTACATTAGGTTGTATTTCGTTATGCAAGCATGGATTTACTGATGGACGTATCAAAGTACCATCCTAAAGCAAGACACCCTGTTATCATATTTTTTGACAATTTCTCCAAGTGCTTGAGAGTTAGGCAGAAATAAGCTTGAAGATGACTAGAATTAACGTACTCTAATCGTCGTGGCTAAGCTTAACGAACGAAGATATGTGATATACCCACGCTTGGTACAGGGACGCTGATAACTAATAAGGCCAATGAGGGACAGATAAGTTCGAATGCAAATGACACAACGAAAGGTCTTCTTAGTATTGATAAAATACGGTTTTTTCTGCATTGTCGTTTGTCCTCAAAGTTGGTTTTGCGTGTGTTCTCGAAGGAAGCAGCAGCATCATGGATGATATGTCTCCATGTCTCCCGATTCGAAGACAATGAACCATTGATGGGGAGGTATTTGGCCAAGGTTAAGATATTTTTTAAGGGCGTCCTTGTATCTCCTCTTGGGATTCTTCTTTTGAGGAACCCGATAGTCAAATCACTATAAAAAAAAATCTTAGAAAGGCGGTGATCCTTTATCCTGGAGGAGGAGACGTGTCCAGTCCAGCGAGACGTGTCTTCAGTAGTATGGCTTCAATACTGGCGAGCCCTGCCTGTAGTAAAAACAATAACATTAGATATGTTGTCAAACTAGTGATGTTAGG
>NW_018108182.1:69417-80591 GCF_000183805.2 Loa loa | reverse complement strand
GGATACAAACTTTACTAAGAACAGCAGTGTCGATGTTGAGTTGTGATAATTCGTGAGTGATTAGAGCAGAGTGACACTTAAGATGTCCACTGTTCGCATTATCAACCATAGTTCTGATGTTCAGACGATGCACGTTAGCAGCTTAACCAGCCGAGTGCGAATAGAGATAAACATTGGTTAAACACCTTTTCTAGACCCTTGTCCGTGTAATGTAAGCAGTGCTTTCCTTGGAGAAGGCTGCTTGGTCATTCAGAATGATGTCGAACAAGGCTACCATTTCCGTGGTTAATGTTGAGCGATTAATGTCTTGAAGTTGGAAGGAGAATTGATCCCACCCTTTACTCCTAAAATTAATTTGCCAGGATCTACCGACTTTGGACGATAGCAGCGAAGTCCTTAGGACGTAGGTTTAGTTAGAGTATCCTTCTCTGAGACGAATGGTCTTATGGGGCTAAACGAGCTCCATCTGCCTGGATTTGGAATCAAAGTTATCCTCCTAGAATGGTTGTTTTCTTGCTCGTCACTTTGTCTGGTCCTGTTGAGATCTGTCTGGGATGTGAGGCCCTACTGGTAGCCATTGCCACTGCCACCATAACTCACAACCTCATAAGGACACGCAAGCTTCTTCCTCTCGGGAGGGGATGTTCGTAGAGGGAAACAAAATCTAATAGTTACATTAAATTTCTTTTTTACCATTCCAACTTATCGATCGAATTATATCAATTAGTTAAGTTATCATCTCTCCTAAGATTCTGTATTTCCTGATTACCTATAGGAGATTACAATCTGGTAAGGGTATAGTGGAGAAGGAAACTTGAATATCATTCAATTATCTTCTGGAAAGCTTGTTCCTGTCAATTGTAATTGTCACAATGGATTGATTTTCATTATTTCTTCATTTTGCTACCAATTCGTAACAAATTTAACCACAAAGTAATTGCTGGAAAATTGGTTGCTTACTGGTTGAAAAGTCAAAAGTTTTTTTTCTTGAATTTCACTTATAATCAAGTCAGAGAATGCTGAAACTTGTCGTAAGAACTTTATCAAAAATAAATTTAAATTCAGAGTACTGACATAAAGGCGATGTTTTGGATCCTTCTGAGTGAAATATTTTTGCATTAATAATAAAACTTTGTCGTAACTTTCGTTTAGATCTCTGTATCGAGTCGTATGTCCTGTCACTTCAGCAATGAACTTAAATTTAAACATATTGTGTCAATTAAAATTAAAGTCTTTCCTAATAAATAATAAATATGACTCGGACGAGTTAATAAGAGTAACTGGAAGTAAATGGACAGTAAGTATGATGAATTGGAAAGTACAGGTATATAGCTAATTTTAAAGGGTGGAAGTCATCAACTGAACTTTTAAAAAATTACTTTCACCAAATTTTATCTTAGAAAACTTTCAATTGGTCAAAATGGATTTGTTGAAATCGAATATCTTTGACAAGTCAACTACGCGGAATTTCATTTAATCTTTTTGCAGACATTAACTAGCCTTTTTCACCGCTGATGTTTCATGATAGAAATACTGTTGCGGTTGCTGTAATTTTGTTGGTGGTGCTGATGAATGTCGTAGAGGTAATTGAGGTAATTTATGGGACTCAACCTGTAAAATAACTAACTTACTAGGGATTCGGGACTAAAATTTAAACTTGCTTCATAAAATTCAAAAACGGTGTAAATGGCAAACATTTCGGATTGATGCTGGATGGCAGCAGTCTAGCGGTTTTTTTTCGAGTGCTGTTGTTAATTTAGATACTGTGACAAATGGATTGTTCCATGCTGCAAGTAAGGTAATTTGCAGAAGTGAAATGGATAGTTCAATGTAGGCAGAGGATAAATTTAATACTAATAAATTGTTTACCATCATTCCTGCATCGCATATTTCGTGAAGTCAAACATTGTCGCATCCAAAAAAAAAAGAAACAGGATTACCCGTTTAGTCAATCTACTTCACCTCAACTAACATACTGCAATACTTGTTAAGAGCAGTTTTTAGTAACATTAAAATTAAATTTGAAAATTGAGGAACCTCCGATAAACGGTTGTGCTTCAACATGAATCACTTTAATAACAATGATGATAATAGCGATAAAAAGCCATTGTCGCTTGTTATCCATACTACTTGAAGTTTGAAAATTTTCTGGAAGAAATAGTTACTTGCTTATATTAATTTAGGAATTGACAAAAATGGCATTCATGCGACTTTTCTTTTCTCTTTTAGTGATTTCTAAGAAATGCACAAAATTAAAACTAAATTGGACAGAAAGAAAGTTCATAATTTTTTCAATTCATTCCTCATTTTTTGCTTCCCTTCAAGGAATCATATTCTAATACAAGCATGTAAGTGTATCACCACACATCTTGAGATGAACATCAAGATCAAAGAGACATTAAAGTCTATTTCTTGGATTGTTGGCCAGGATATATCATAGCCAAATGCAAAAGTGAAAAATGACCAGGATGTGTCACAGTGGATACAAAGATGACAAAGGAATAAAATGGATGAAACGAAAGGATACCCTTATTTAGTAACTATTTAAAATCATACACTCAAAAAATTTAACGATTAAAATAAGAATTTGAATAAAAATAGTTGCAAATCTCAATAACAAAGGTTTAAAAAAAACACCTCCCAACAAAAGTTAATCAAAAAGGACAAAGAAAGAGAGAGAGAGAGAGAGAGAGAGAGACAGAGAAATAGTGGAAAAGAATCGAAGAATCAAAGTATTAAACGTATAAAGTAAAAGGTATTTAAAAAGTAAAAAAATAAATAAATTGAATATTTCTGTGTTGCAATGCTTTATTTTCATAAATTATTTACAAATTGTATGCCATTTTTATTATTACTATATGAAAAGTATAATTTAGAAATGAAAGTAAAAGTAGGGAAAATTAACATTAAAATGATAAAATATTTTAGCAATCATTATATTAGCAAGATATAAATTGCATCCTTCATTCTTAGTAAATAAATATATTCAAGAATTCGGGAAAGGAGGGGGGGGGGGAAAAAAAAGGTGATATGCACAGAACTGGTCCAGTTATCAGGAATGCAATCAGCAAGAAGACAGAAACATCTCAGGACAATTCCTCTTTTTGGTTATTGAAACATTTTTTACTCTGAAGGTTCATCCAAAACTTTTTCTTTTTCTTATGACGAAGGTCATGCAAAATTTTCTTTTTCTATGATAGTTATTCAAACTTTTTTCTTGCCACAAGAAGAATTCAGGTGGCCTAAGCACATACATATATCATTACTTAATAAGATGAACAATTATTTCAATTCTTTTACGTTGCTGTATAGGTGTACTGTCTTCCCGGAAGTTGACCGAGAAATTCTTTCTTGGACAGCAGAGACAAAGAAGTATAAATCGTAACATAACTATCAATCTAAACAGTATTAACCTAATTCAAATTCAACAGCAATACTTTCTAATTCAATAATACCAAGATGTTCCTGTTCAAAAATCTTTTTTCCGTCTTACTTCTGACGATACCATATATTTCTAATAACAGGTATCCTACTTTTTCTATGCTTTTTCTTTACTGATAAATTTTCTTTGATGATATTTATAAATGCAATAGCATTTATAACTAGCATTTTTTATTTCAGTACGGTTAACTTGCTAGAAATTCCATGGAACATATTAAAAAAACTGCAATATTTCCAACCATAATTTCAAAATTACTGATCGTAATATTCGATATTCAATTTTTTGAATTCGAATTGTATGTTCTGAAAAAATATATTCTAAAGAAATTTTTTTTGAAAAAACTATTATTTTGGAAAAATTTCTTTAGTTGCATAAATTATAGTGAAACAGAGAAAGAAGCAAGGAAGATTTTGGGATAAGAAGAAAAGAAGAATTGATGTATTTCCAGAATATAAGAATTGATGTATTTTCCAGGATGTATTTCCAGAATTTCAATCCGGATTTTGGAGTCATTTTTAAATTTATTGTGTAATTATCGTGTTTTTCCCGGAACATTCTGTGAATATGTGGTTCAAACATGTTATACGAATAATAATAATCTAAAAAAGCCAGATAAAAGAGATTTTACTCGTTTTATAGATCGTAATTAAAATTCGTATAATGGCAGTAATTTCACTGAAAATTGTTTTAATTGAGCATTAAGTAGAACATATTAAACAAAGGATAAATAAAGTGGTATTCGTTAGACCTGAAAATCATTAAGTATTAGAGCTCCCAACTTCCATCAGCACTTTTTTCATTTCATCCATTTCAACTTTTTCTATCTTCCCATCTTTTAAGAGCACTAATTTATTGCATGATGATCAGCAATCACTGATAGGTTAGAACGATTCGAAATTTCATCCTTTTCAAAAGCAGGGAAGAAATTTTCGCCTCAATAAATTTTCATCAGAAGAATTCTTTTGGTGTTATATTACTGACATGGCAATTTATTACCAAAAGATCTATCTAAGCATCGAAACGGAAACTAATAATTCTTGAAATGTCTAAAAGTTCTTTAAAAGTTTCGCCAAATCATAACTGGAAACATCCACTTTAAGCAAACAAAAGAAAAAATTTGATTTAAACCAGAATTTTTCAGGAGTCAATTCGCATTTATTACTGAGTAAAATTTCGGGATGTTGAATGTGATTTGTCATTTCTCGTTTCCAAATGGAGTCGATATACCGAAAGAACTGCATGTAAATTTCTTTTTCATTTCGCTTCCTTTTTCAATTTCATTCTATCCTTCAAAATTAACCAATCAAAAGTGATGTAAGAGAGAATGAGGGAGAAGTCCTTTATGTATGCAATATGTGATCTCGAAATAAATCTCAAATAACGTCGCAATGAATTCATTCATTATTGTGCATAAACTTTCTGTCAGTTATTGGTCGTATCCATTGGATGAAGATATGCTTCAGTTGCTGATCATCGGATATGTCATCTACGAGATTATTCGTTTATCAAATTTACCGGATGCTGGAAGTTATGCGCTACCACAGCCACAACCATCACTTCCGGTTTTCCTTTTAAATTTCGTCAAAACTGCTTTTACATTCTTTCCTCGTATCCGAACACTTTGAAGTTTATGTAACTAATATACTGAAAGCAAATTCCATTAACCATTTGGAATAATAAGAAAGAAATTATATGGTTATTGGGAAATATCTGATAGATTTATCGAGACTTAAGTTACATGACTATGTCTCCCATAACAGATTCAATTCTCTAAGAAATACTTTTACATAATTTTATTATTCAGTTAAAAAAAAAAACCATATTTCATTTGCCATTCATTTTTAGCCCGAAAAGAAGGCACAATGACTGGATAAAATGCAGGAAGAATGAACTAAATGTATTCATATTTGAATTATAAAATTCAATTTTTTAACAATTATTTAACAACGCTTTTTCTCTCTGAACATTCAGAGATGTTTTCAAGAATAGATATTTTCTGTTATGGAATACATTAAAGAGCGATATTTATGTGAAAAACGCCTGTAATAATATAATGAAATAAAATGTGAAGATAAGACGTTTATTCATTCACGATCGTTTAGTGATGATAACAGCTGATAAGTCCATTCGGATGAGGCTTATTATGCTATCCATCCATTCACTCTCTTTAATTCATTCATCAGTTAGCAACGTCCCTATTTTACTGATAATAATTCACCGCGACGTATTTTCCCGATCTGCACGGGATTTTTAGGAGAAGAAAGTTCATGCGAACTGCTTAACAACAATGCTATTTTCATCTTGCCGTGAGATCGCTTCCTTATTTGGTTTTTAGGGGTGGTGGTAGAATGCTACTGATAAAGTACTGATTTTATCAGTATCAAAATCAATGTCAGCGTCAAAACGACAGTTAGTCACACCTATCGCAACCATAAAGTTCCCCGAGACCGATGACTCATCAGAACAGTTCCTCCTAGCGTCCGAAAAATTTTGTGCTTCTTGGCTTCGGAGAATTGAAACGAATTCCTGCATACGGTTTGATTATAGCAAAGTCTTAGTTTACAAGAGTCGGGAGTTTTGGTGGCGGGGTTGCGAGGTAGGGGGTGGAGAAGGGAGGTACCGAGGTTTATTAGTTTTTAGGGGGGAGGTTACTTACGACGAGTTAGGATAAAATACCGATAGAGAGAAGGTGGTTAGTAGGATTGATAGGATCACGCGAGACATTTTGACACTTGATTTATCAAACTGATCACAAAAAGGGTTGCGATATTTTATGAAAAATATAGAAGTTAGCTTGTCATGATGTCGCCTTTTGTCTGTTTTAGTTGTTAAGAATGTCACTGATAGCAGACTTAGTGTGGATAAAGCGTGGAGTACCTAAAGCTGTACCGGACAAGGTGAAGTTATCATCAGAAGAAATCAGAACTTTAATTCAAGGTTAGGATTTCAAAAGATTTGTTAACTGAGTACGGTTTCACGAGTTTACCCTTCTCCCAGTACTAATTTTGTTTCTCTTGAACTTCAGCAGAGTTTTAATGTAACATCAAAAAAGTTCCTTAAATTTAAGTGCAAAAAGATCCTTACCGCATTAGCTTGCTCTTTTCTATTTCATAATCATGGTCATTGCAGCGTTGGGAAGGAGATAAGTTAAATGATGTTTTCATATTTCACATTACTTCTTTTCAGAGTAATGAGTGAATGATTTTCAGAAGGCGAACCGGAAACCAGTGAATTATCCGATACGGATGATATATCTGGTAGAGGAACTGAACGACAAGTAATCCCTCTTTTTACTTTTCCAATTCCGTTTATTTATTAACATGTCTATTTATTTAGTAGACATTTGCGTAGGAAGAAACACATGGTTTTATTTAAATGTCGCGTAAAATATTTCTTTACATTTGCTCTTTTTCAGAGAGCTATTCGTGGTTCAAGTCACGATGTAGCGGACGAAGAAATGGATACTGACAGGTATAGGTTGGATCAATATGATGAAGATGATGACGAAAGGTATGCATTGGAAGTTCTCATAGGATTAAAGTTATCCTCTTATAAGAAACGTAGAACTATGCACTTGTTGATTAGAATCAAATTAAAGCTAGAAATAAAATATTCCTACTATTATGGTGTACTTTAAAATTTCCGGTGAGCTTGTGCTTTCATGACGATACTATGTTATAGAGAAGAAATGCTTTTTGTTCCTTTTCTTATCTGTTTGATAAAAAATTCAGGCCTAATCCTCTGGCTGGAATAACGACATTTGCATCACCTATGGAAGACCCACACATAACGACTTATGTGAATAGTGATGAAGAAGACCAAGAAGATTTTGAAATTAAACCGGACGATAATCTTGTTGCAGTTGCTAAAGTTTACAAGGTCCGTAACGGCTCCATTTTATTTTATACTTCTTTTCATTACTTTTAAATAAGCAGAAACTGTGAAGTTTTCTTAATTTTCTTTCAGTCTTTTGACCTATTTTAAGAATGAATATACTTTGGAAGTGTATTTATACAATGAGGCAGAAAATGATTGGTACGTTCACCATGATTACATTTTGGATGTTCCACCGTTATGTTTGGAGCCGATATATTTTGACCCAGGAAATGAAAATAAAAAAGGCAACCTCGTAGCCATTGGCGGTATTGATTCATCAATAAGTATTTGGGATTTGGATTTAGTGAACTCAGTAGAACCGACAGTAATCCTTGGCAATGCGAAAACCGCGAAGAGGTTTTTCTTTTTCTTTCTTTTTTTCTTTCGGTTTTCTGAACGGTTTTCGAAAACCTGTAAAAATGGATCGCCTTATATATGCTAAATTTAACCAAATATTAAAAATTAAAACTTACTTTTCGATTCATTTTAGAAAGCGACAAAAGCGTGATGGCAGTGCACAACAACATTCTAGTGCTGTACTTTCGTTAGCGTGGAATCGCTTAACGGAACATGTTCTGGCATCTGGAGGCACTGATAATTCCGTGATTTTGTGGGATCTTGAAGAAACGAAACCTGCAACAATTGCAACACATTTCGATGGAATGGTAATTCAAAGCACCGCTTATTTGTTTTTGTTTGAGAACTTACTCTTGAATATATTTCATATGTATATTTGTTTGAAGCGGATATCTCTTGTTAGGCCTGTTGTTTGCATTTTTTTTTTATTGCTTATGATCATGAGATTTAAGGTGCAAGCCGTGGAATGGCATCCAGCGGAATCGACTCTTCTTTTAACAGGGACTTTATCAAGTCAAGTTGGATTAACAGACTGTAGGAAATTTGACAATTTATGCAAACAGTGGGAAGTAAGTGGTGAAGTGGAACGAGTTACATGGAATCATTTCTCTCCATTTTATTTCTTTGTCGTCACTGACAACGGTTAGTTTTACTTGGAAATTATTTCGCTCAGATTTTACAAATATATGTAATAGCGAACTTCTGTAGCAGTAGTTAAAACGATCTGGTTAATAGGTATAATACATTTTTGGAAATGAAATTGTTAGAACAAGTAATGATTGCTAGCCCTGATATGGAACAGGTTCTCTTTATTGTACCCATGCTTGGTTGTGCATATTGCAGAATTAGCGAAGCTATCTTAATTCCATGCACTGGTTTCGCTAAAATATGATAAGACGACTTTTGTGTTGTTGTACGTATGTATGGGTACAGTTCTATAGTGTTTCCTCACTTCCAGGCCATTTCTATTACATGGATACGCGTAAAAATGAACCAGTTATATCGAAAAAAGTACATGACGGTGGTGCTCGTAGCGTGGTACAAAGTTATTATACCAAGGATCTGTTATCAACATGTGGTCAAGATGGGGTATTTTTTCTTGTTCTTTAAGTTTTCAGTAGTTTTATAAAATAGCCAAAATTTTTTTCTTTCACTGCATTCATACCATATTGCAAGAAGAAAAAGCGAAAATTGTTCAGCATCCCAAGAGACATTTGTAGTACAGTCCGATATTCATTGCCTCAACCAAAGCGTAGACCTTATTTAATATCGTATTTACGTCAAATTTCCATGCATTTTTTTTTTTTTTGTTATGCTTCTTTAAAGACCTCATATAATTTTCCTCAATTCTCATACCTCTCATCAGATCATTTTTAATAATCTTTACATATGTAATAAAGTTTTTTTCCAATTTTCAGCTGTTAAAAGTTTGGCGCTTGGGAGAAAATAGCAGTGATTTGGAACTTATTACAGAGCATAATATGAACCTTGGTGGTCTACATATATGTCGTTTTTCACCAGATTCTGGAAGTGTCCTTGCAGTTGGTGGTGAGAAAGAAGAAATGGTGAAAATTGTTGAAGTTAGTAAATTCGAAGAAGTAAGAACAGCATTCAATTGATGCTTCAAAAACATCTTTTTGGAACCTTTGTATTTCTTTTAACAAATTGAGGCATTTCCCCTTACACTAAATGCTTCTAAATTTGGACGAGGAAGAACTTCTTTTTCAGACGAGGTAATTACAAATAATACTGTACAGAGTATAACTACTTGTTTGTTTTCCCATTCCAACTGCTTTACTTTACAACTTTGTTATTTTTCTTTCTGTTAGATTTCTGGATTAGGGATATAAATGAAATTATACTCAGTGATACAAATGATGAAAATTACATAGTCGGCTGTACTTTTTCGTCGCTTCTTATCAATTTCTACTTGTTGAAATTACTGTTATCTAACAAACACCCATGCTCTAATGAAAGATTTTTCAAATGTTTTCTGACAAAACAAAACCAAACCAAATGGTTCATTGGTTCATTGAAATGTGAAAATAGCAGTGGTCAAACATTACGTCAATCAAGATATGCTTCGATAAGAAGCTAACAGTCAGGGTTTATTAGAACACCATGAAAACCTTTCTATTGAATAGTTTGGCAGTATTGGGCATCAATTACAAGGAAGAATATGCACATGAACAAGTATGATGCGAATAAGGACTGTATTGATCCATGAAATATTTAAATTGCGTTATTAAGTTGAAAAAACCGAAGATGATAGAGGTGTTTGGTGATCGTACGGTTTGTCAAATCACATTCCCTTGTTTTTTGTGAAACATTCTATTCCGAAATCAATATCTTGAAAAGGCAATTCAGTAGTTTGGCTTGTCGATAGTTGTTGAAAATCTAAAATATCACTTGTATGCCATGAAATAAGGAATACTGAACTGTTTGACAAATTCAGGACATACTACTGGAATTAACATATACTTGTTATACCTGCGAAGTTTGTGGGAAGTTGTCCATCACTTATTTTACAAAACTTCGGAAGAGGTGACAAGTATTGACCTGATTCCCAAAATTAATATATTACTTTTCTATAATATTAGCCACATTCTATGTTCACTTTAATTCCAAAATTCAAGGCAGAATTCAAGGCATTTCTCGAAAGTTATGCATGTTTCTATTATCATTGAATTGTCATTTCTATTGCCACTTGTCATTGCTTCTATTGTCTTTTATTTGTCTTTTATTATCAGTTATCACTGAATATTATTTAATAAAGCAGAATTACACCCGAAATAAATGGCTTTAAGTGAAGACTATCAGTCATTTAATTATTAGTTGATTTTAACAGAACCATCCAGTAATTGATATTATGAACTTTCTTCAGGAGCAGTTGAATTCCAAGTCAAATTTGAAAATTTTTAGAAAAATGTTTGTTAATCATTGGCTGATATATTGATTCAATTAATTTCTCAAGCTCTCCTCTCTTAATGATATTGTCAATTTGAAAAATCTTTATTTATCTAAACTGAAATGGCCCAATTCGGAAGCATACTGTGCATAATAGAAGGTTTTATGATTTTCAATTTAACAACCTTAAACACAACAAATTATATGATTGAACCTTATGAAGGAATAAAAAACGAATAATTTATTATCGTTATTTATTATTATTATTGTTTATTATTACTATTATTATTATTATTATTATCATTATTATTATTATTATTATTATTATCATTATTATTATTATTATTATTATTATTATTATTATTATTATTATCATTATCATTATTATTATTATTATTATTATTATTATTATTATTATTATTATTATTATTATTATTATTATTATTACTACTATTATTATTATCACTATTATTATTATTGTTATTATTATTGTTATTATTATTGTTATTATTATTATTATTATCGTTATTATTATTACTATTACTATTATCTATTATTATTATTATTGTTATTATTATTATTATTATTATTA
>NW_018108182.1:50200-68559 GCF_000183805.2 Loa loa | reverse complement strand
AAAAAACGAAACGAACAAATTTCATTACATTTTGTGACTAAGAAATTCGATTAGAAAAGACTATTTTAGTTATGTAAAATAAAATAAAATAAATGAAAGAACAGAACGACAGAGAGAGAGAGAGAGGGAAAGAGAGGGTAAGAAAGAGAGAAACAAAGGGTCATAATAATGTTAACTCTTTTCTTAAAAAAAAAGAAAATTAAACTACTTAGTAATTAACATTTGTATATAATTATCATATTCATATATGCATACATATCATAGATCCAAGTAGGATTGACAATCAATACAAATGAGAATCATTTGAATAAATGAGATGTAAACTTGAATAATGATAAACAAAGAAAGAAAGAGAGAGAAAGAGGGAGAGAGAAAATAAGGGTGTCGTTATAAATGCGAGAAAGGTGACATTTGAATTAAACTAATAATGAAAATTTGCTAAAATTATCAAGGAAAAACTGTTACTGTGAATAAAAATGTAAGGCCTATTACCTTTGCTCTTTGCACAAGCCTCCCTTTATTCCATACTTTTTTTTCAGATTCCCTCTCTTGCTTTCCCTCTATTTAGACAGAGTTTGATATTATTTTTGAGTGATAATGGAAGTATGATGTTGAAGAATTTGAAGAGTATAGTTTGAATATTGCGCGTATTGTCCCATTAAAAAGCAAAACGTTTTTATTATAAGGAAAAATTTGAATTCGTCGAACTGTGAACTTTAGTCGAATTTAAGGCTTTTTTTTTAAAAAAAAATTTCTCATGTTTTGATTGTTGGAAAATCGTAATTAAAGAATATTTAAATTACAAATTTGCAGAAATTTTTGTTCCAGTTTTCAGGAAGATTTTTTTTGGAATTTTTTTCTAAAACAATCATTTATAAATCTAACTTTAAAAAAAGACAGCTCATCAATTCGCCTAAATTTCAATCTCTTCCCAGAACTTCACAATGAAAATTCATTGTCGCCAAGCATTTTTGACCACAACAATTGTCAGTAAGGCGTCAAAGCCGCATGGTATAACAATGGTACATTTCACAGTAATTTCAACAAGAAAAAATTATATTGCATATATTTCTAATGAAAAATCTATCTAAGCCATTTGTAGAAAAAAAAAAAATGAACGAAAAAAGAAGAATTTACAACGGGAGCGAATGGTTGCAATATCGTTTCGTCTAATTAAATGAATTTGATTAAAATGAAAATTAACAAATGGAATAACTCAAAAAAAAAACTTAAATAAATGAATGAAAGACATTAAACAATTATCATAAAGAATCGAGAGCGAACGACATAGAGGAAGAGAGGGAAAAGAGAAACTTGATTGATAATTAACAATAATTATTGTAATTTGAGTAAAAAAAAATAGAAATTTAAATTAAAAATTACATCATCTTATGAGCAAATCATTGGATTCTTTTTTTTTTGATCGTCAAATTTATACAAAAGAGAAGAAATAAACGGGCAGAAACAAGGTTAATGTATATATCAATCATGATGACCATAAACAATAATTTTGTCCATAAAGGACTTTATGGACATTAGAAAAATGCGACAATTGCGCTCTCCTCTTTATTTTTTTTTTTCTGAAAGATTAACAAGAAATTTGCTAATTTGAGGCAATTTTATTCACATATTCCATTCGTTCACCGCAATTACATAAATTTCAATTAATTTCAAGTGAAAATTTTTTGCATAAAATATGTATAGGTCCGTTTGATTTAAAAGAACATTACAGTGTAAGTGTTTGATTTGAAGAAATATTATATCAATTTTCAATTTCAAATTAAATTAATGTCGAAAATGAAAAAGAATTTATGAGGAAAAAGTCTTTCTGGGTGTAATAGCACAAAATGTCGCAATTTTGTAACAAACATTGCAAATAGGAAATTAATAATTTGAAAGTTAACACGAAAAATGAAAAATGAATCGTTCAACAAAAGGAATATTGAGCTATGCAAAAGTGCCACTGCCACCGCGAATATCCGTGTAGTTGCTGTTCAACTGTCATCATTTCATGACAAGAATTCATTCTAATCCTATCTCACAAATATTTATTTAACATTTATTATTTAGGAATTTCAAAAACCTCTTAAACTTTAACAATTAAATTAAAGTCATTTTAATGTTTGAAACTTTTTGCATTTGAAAGGATTACTTTTGTTTAAATGCTCGAATCTCAAATTTTTTGGAAATTCCAAAAAGTTCATCAAAAAAATTTTTTTACGTAATAAATAAAAATTGATAAGCAGTTGAACAGCTAAAGGCCTCCGAAATGAAGACCTCTAGAGATCAGAGACTGTTCTCGATGGCAGAGGCACAAAAATCACTTCTTCTAATTAAGCGCACAAGAAAAAAATTAAAGCAATGGGAAATTTTTCATTTTTTTTTTCCCGCTACTGCACGTTTCAATTATTCAAAAAAAAAAACGAAAAAACAGTTAAAATTATTGTATCGCAAAATATTAAAACTTTTAAAATTGTTTGCAAAAAAAAAAATTGAAGAATTTACGAAAAATAAATGTCAAAAAAAAAAAATTAATAATCTTTTGACCTCTCTTTCTTTGTTTTTTGCTGGAATCTATTTTTGAAATTTATTAAATTGATACATTTTTACACTATTATCAATGCCTATTTTTTAAAATGGTATTGTCAAAATTTCAAAATTACTGGTCGAATTGTTTTTTAAGTTGTTGAATAACAAAACTGACAAGAAGAAAGAAGGAAGGGAAGAGTGAACTGTAGAAGAAACATGTAGACGCTTCTTATGTATTAATCTATCACCGATCGATCGTAACAGAAAGATGGACGAAACCCCGGGAAGCTATAGGAGAAATATGCCATTTTCCAGGATGCATTGTTCTTTTTTTTTTTTACGAATCACGCCAATATCAAAATCGATTTGCCAAAAGTATGTCTGAAAAGAATATATTATAATTGTGAATTTTTATTTGTTCTCTCTTTTCAGGAAGTCCAAATACCGTATCTAATTGAAAAGTATCGGTATTTTCTAGACACTAAGTGAGAACAGAAGTACTCTACATCACGAAACTAATAGAAAATTGGAGATTGAATACAATTAGCGTCAAATAAAATTTGTGAATTTCAAACAAATAACTAACCATAAAGTTCCCCGCTATCATCGTTCATCATTAGCAGCGGATCGTCTGGTTCCGGAATCATCTTCGACAATGTTAGTAACGTTACCGGATTCGTTTTCAACTACAGTCTCCGGATATTTGGTTACAGACTGTGTCGTTTTCAAGCAGTTTGCAGTTGATGTATGCTCTATTGCTGCCGAAGCAGCGGCACCCAACAAATTCCGGTTTAGCTTTTTTTGTTTGCCTGTAAATTCATAAAAGTAAGATGAATAACTGTAAATTGCAAATGACAAGAAGTGAAATACAAGAATTAGATCCTGTAAATAGTATAAGAAATTAATAAAACACATACAAGGAATTAATTAATCATGAAACACGTCCATTACCATTTCAGGTAAAAGAAACGATGGAATTTTTCATATGAAGAATATGACCAAAATTAATTTTAAAAATTAATAATTCCCATTATTTTACGTTGCTTTTTCATATCATATTAAAATTTTATATTTGGCAAAAAATTGGTTTGTGATGGCAGTTTATGATGTCGAACTTCGATTCAAACTTCAGAACTAATAATTTCACAGTCAATCAATTCATAGTTTTGAATTTGGAATTGCAACCTAACAATCTACGAACTTTTTGACCTGCATATCACAGTACTAATTAATACGGTCAACTTTTCATTCGAGATGAAACACAGGTTAAACTACTGTACAATTCCGCCATCCAACAATTTTAGTCATAAAATGTTGAAATAATACATGTTAGATTCGATCTATCAATTTTATCACTAAATAAAAGATATAAAGTAAATAATCTATAATAAAAATTTTTAGAATAAAGGAAAGAATGGGCATAAATGAATAATAAATGATTATTATTTCAATCGGTAATTTTCTGAATGATAGAATGATTGTTAGTTCTTAAGTATTAACTCTATCAGGTCTATTAAAGTTTCCAACTATTCGTTGATTAATTTTCATTATCGACAAAGTGTAACAAAGGAAGGGTATAATGTGAATGTGAATAACTTCCTCTTACTTCTTACAATTCATCCATGTTTTTTTTTTTTTTACGGATGAAAAATTGTGTCGAAATTTTACCATTTTATCTTTCGCTTTTTTTAATTCACTTTCTTATTACTTAACTTTAATCAAAAATAATGCAAATTCTAGCTTAAAAATGTTGACAGTTGAAAAAATTTTAATAAATTTCAAAATAATTAATTTCAATCATTTTCAGAATTAGAAGCAACTGTTTAGGACAACAAAATTTCATATAATTCAAGTTCCTTTTCTTTTTTGTTTTTACTCAATCTTATTTTGCAATATCCATTATCAATCGATTTTGTATGTTTAAATGTTGAATATTATTTGACATTTTAAATTGTATGAAATTGCTTTATATCCCGTTTTACTATACTAAAAGAGTAGAATTCTTTTTTTTAATTTCTCAAAAAAAAAAACAACTGTAAGAATAATTAAAAAAGGAATGATTAGAAATAGTTCGGATATATGTAATCGTTGAGTGCTAAGTGCTAAGGAAATAGATGAAAAATATTGAATGAAGGTTGGTTACAAAAACTGAAAGAATTAAATTCAGAAATAGAATTTGTTATAGATGAGTTTGAGAGACTATAGAACCATGTCTTTGCAAAGTTTTGACAAACATTAATGAAAAAAAAAAAGAAAAAAGAATAGATGAAATGATGAACGATAGCTATCCAACAAGAACACAACCAATAAATGTCGGAAGAGAAGCAAAAAACAAACATCGTTGAAAAATTTCATTTCTAGCTTTTCTTTTTTTTTTTGAAGGAAAAAATTTATTTTACATAGTGAAAAAGAATTAATTATTCACCATTTATGGAACAATTTGTAAATTTTTACTATTAAAAAGGAACGAAATTGGCAACTTTTATCGAATCAATTGTTAATTGAGTGAATTCACAGCAAAATCCTGAAATAGCTAAGTGGACATA
Organism: Loa loa; assembly: GCF_000183805.2. Classification (NCBI taxonomy): domain Eukaryota; kingdom Metazoa; phylum Nematoda; class Chromadorea; order Rhabditida; family Onchocercidae; genus Loa; species Loa loa. The sequence continues at coordinate 63,484 of NW_018108182.1, read as the reverse complement.
TTTTGAAGTCATTTGAAATGACAAAAATGATCGTTCTGAAATAATTCAAATAAGCTAAATGTTAGCCTGAAAGTTGAAATGGCAAACTACTTTATTGCTTTATTGATTAATAATAATCCATCTGAGATTCATCAACTAATTGAGTTTTATCAAAGTTTCTGTCAAAGAATTCGTACTATCAGTATTGTTATTGGTGCAAAAAAAAAAAAAGGTGCAGAAAGCACACAAAATTAACACTGGTAAGTTTCAACTGTCACTTTAAAAGGATTGATTGCGGGGGAAGACGAAAACGTAAACTATGCCAATATAATAGGAAACGATAGTATGCCATTCAAAAAGAGCTGACAAATGCAATAATCAATACAGTTCTTGCATTTTTATCAAATATAATCAGGAAAATTGTCACCAAACATCATATATATGCAAAAGAGGTGACATCCAGAAACTGTCAGAGCTGAATCGAAATCATCGGTTTTATATGGAATAATGGAAATGATAATGCTTACTAAGGGAGAGAGGCATTCAATGTTTGTTTACTGATATGAACGATAGCCTTACAATCTTCTCGGTATTAACTAAAAATTGGTATTAACTAAAAATTTTCATGCTATATGAATCAATCATACCATATCATATCATATGATATCATATCATCGTCAGACAGCAATTTTAAGATGAAACAACTCGAGTAATAAATAACAACTGATCCTGCCATCTATTTCATGTCTTCTTATTACTATTTAGGAAAAAGTTAAAAAAGTTTAAAAAAGTTAAAAAGCGTGAGATTTTTGAAAAATCTCTCCGATTCTTGAAAATTATTTTAAAAAAGTAAACACAAAATGATTTTAATGAATATTTTAGTTTGACAATTTCTAATATGCAAATCTGAGCAAATGATTTGGCTGACAAACTTGTCAAATGTCAAAAATGTTTTCAAAAATCAAAATAGAGAATGAACGAATTTCTAATTCGTTCCTTTTCTCTTCCTGAAATACCAACAACTTTTCTCGATGTGATGAATCGTTTGCAGTTGAAATTGGAAGATATAAGTTAAAAAAAACAAGAAATATTTGGTAGGAATAGCAGGAAAGAATGAGAGGGTGAGAAAAAAGACGAGAAAGATGAATGAAGGTGGAAGGGATTTTAAAATGAATCAAATAAAAATTTTGAAAATCAACAGAATCATACAGTTCAAATCTCAAGAAAATTAAACCGCAAAAGAGACATTCCATCCATCCTAGCAGTACCCGAACTGATACCTTCCAACTTCCGTAATTCCTGTTTCAATGGAATATTGAGTGCAGAAGATCAGCTAAAAATTGGAAACATAAGAGAAAGGGTTGAAATTCAACTAGTATCTTTCTATAAACCAAAATTACTGCCGGATTTTCGACCATCCGGTAATTGTGAATTTTGATCAATCAGGAAGATAAATTACCCACAAATAAGTATTTCATTTTTGAAATCTTTTCTCAAATGAGATAGCACTTCCGGAATAAGTTCATATTCCGTCTATACTTTTAAAGCATGAAGTGGAATATTACATTACACTGTTGAAATGTCATCCACTCGAACTTTGAAGATTTGACAGAAGGAATTGAAGAGAGAAGTGAAACTGAGACATGCTGACAGCAAAGTTACACAGTTGCACACAGAGAGGAGAGACTGCCGATACATCGGAACTTCAAACTTCCAACGAGATCTGAAGGGAAGGAGTGGAACAACTGTATCTACCATAGGATTGGTTCTAAGTACTTCACTTCAATGGTATTGATGGCTTCAATATCGCCGATTAAAAGAATTAGTTGTGCATGAATAGAATATTTTTGAATGTGTATGTATGTGTATGTGTGTATGTGTGTATGTCAGTGGGTATGTACATATGCGCATGTGCGTATTTATTTACGTGAAACGACTAATTTAAAAAAAAAAAAAAGAAGAGAAGATAAGAAGCGCTTTGAATGTTAGATTGGGCTGAAATGGTTTAAAAACTGGACAGCAACAAAAGGTGCCAGCCAAAAAATTTAATAAGATTAATTAGATGGATGAAAGTTTGACATACACACATACACACATATGTACGTACATGCATACATATATATATTGCACACATACATACACATACACGCATACGCATACATACAAATCAACATTAAAAAAATAAATACCCTAAATACACTTCGACATACATTAACATGCATGTTAACAAACATACATATACATTCATAGAAGAGTTAATGTATTTGTTGGACTGTGAAGGAATGTATGTGTATGTTTTATTGAAGTGCTTTTTAAAAGAGTTGCAAAAAATGGCACTGATCGGTTTTAGGACAGTTGAAATTGTCATCGTTGTCGTGTCATTTCTCGGTCCGTTCCACTCAACAGCGTTATTTTCCAAAAAAATGAATTTTTCACCAATAAATAACATTCATTCATTCTATGCTACCTTTGTTCATATAATATGCATTCAAAAAGATTTGTTTTTTTTTTTTTTTTGATGAATTAAAGAAAAGTCGACGATTAGACTTAAACATTATTCGACCATATCAACGATAAGATCCGCTCGAATTATTTAATGATGCCGACAATGATATTAAACCGCTATACTTCTATATCCTAATTAATCATCCTTTTTTCTCTCTATCTCTCTCTTTCCCTCATTGTCTCTTTTTAACTGAACGAAGTATTGGAAGATAGAAGAATTTGAAGCAATAAATTTTATACAAATTAAAAAATTTTAGTTGTGGTTGAAAAGTTTTTCAAAATTAAATTCTATGAATTAAAACAAAGAAACAAACCACAAATGGAATCGAAAAATTCCACAGTTTGTAGCATTGTTATATAAACAATATATACAGCAATTTTCCTGAAAAAATTTTTACATTTTCATTTAAAAAAAAAAAAACAAAAAGTATTTTCAATGTTTGTAAAAGATATAAATTCATAAAAAGCATAAGAAAGGAATCAGAAGGAGAAAAAGAAAAGAATTTTTTTTTTTTTTTGTAATTGTACTGATTGGGTAACATCTGAGAAAATTAGCGGACAAACAAATGAAATTAAACAGTCCTAATTATCTCAGTCCATATCTCTAATAGATTATCAATTCAATATCAGCAAAAACTGACATACTGTAGCAATACAATAATCCTCTTCCATGTAATTATTAATACTAAAATTAGTTAAGATAAAGAATTTACTTCAATTAGATGAGGAAGCCATGATAGTTTAGTAAAGAGTAATGAAAGTAAAAGGTTTAGTTTAATTAGAGTAATGAAAGTAAAGAGCTTAGTTTAATTAGCATATAGTGATGACAATATGTCCATAAAACCACCACAGTATCTAACAATTGAAACATTTCATTGAATTTTTTTTCACGTTTAATTAGTATGTAATGATGATAACCATAGCTTCCTATGTTATATTATGCGATCCGAAATCAGATGACAAATTTTTCGTAGAATCACTGTTTTCCTTACAACTACCGTAGACAATCTTACCTTAGGATTACCGTACTACCTTATACAATAACGATAATATAACATACCCTAAATAAAGAAAAATAAAATGAGAACCTTAAAAAGTGTGTTCGTACAGTAAAGAGTGTTTCACAGAGGATAATTTCATCACGAATTGATTGCGTCGTACAACCGATCAAGTCAACAACCGGATGGGATACAGCTTCAACTGCAAAGTGCATCAATTTACAGGAGAGATGTTTTTCGGTACACTTTTTTTTTTTTAAACCTGTTAGCTACAAAATAAACAATGTTTGAGTGAGTCATCAAAATAAATACCACATTTTCCAGTTTACTGCGTTTGTGTCCATTTATTAAAATATCATATATTACTTTATGCATTCTCTACCGGAATGTTTGTATATACGTTAAGTTCCAATTTCAGTTATACTATCAGATTTCACATTTACGAATTAATTAAAGTAACTAATAAATATATAAAATTAAATTCTAATGATAATATATGTTATCTATTTTGTTTTGATATGTTTACTTACATAAATTAAAGACATTTAAGAAATTTTTAAAACAATATTTAAAATGACAAGAAAGGTTATCTATTTGTGATAATCGGAATGGTAATATTGGGTGAAATTTTCTTTTTTTCAAAATTTTTAGTGAAACAAACGAAATGAATGTGTAAAGGTAATGCAATTTTTATTTAAACTAAAAAATTTAATTCTAAAGAAATTAATACCAATAGGAAATGTCCTTTAGGAAAATTTGAAGTTATTTTTTAACAAATATTATTACAATACATTAAGGTTTAGTTTGGGAATAAAATATTGAAAAGAAAAGCGAAGAATGAAATAAAATGAATGACTCATCCAATATAACTGACCCATTCAGTAACAAATATCCATCAAAGATAACGGTAAATGTTAAAAGAATTGAAAATGAAACCTTTAGTAGCATGTAGATGGGAATGTAGAATGATCGGTCGACCACCTTCTAGCATCAAACTGTCATAAACATCACTGCCAGCATTACTCGATAAAAAACTATCGAAAGTGGAAGTTGCAAAATGCGATTCACTACTACCAGTAGCGCCACCACTACTACCACCACCACCATTTGTTTGTGTATTATTACTGGTAGTACTACCACCACTACTACTACTACTGCTACTACCACTCATTCCTATAATATTTCAACTTTTCCTTCAAAAAAGAAAATTCATATTTTTGTTCATAATAAATTCATTTTCAAATATCTGAAATACATTGAGTTAATTCGAGCCAATTAATTATTCGAGTTTTTGATTAAACCGATATCAAAGAGTTGCATGCAGTAAGCGCACTTATACTATCTCATCCAACAAAAACTATCATTCTGTATGTTTGTGACATTTCATGAATTCAGTGATCGAAGGTATATTGTAAACCTTTAGCAAAGGCTTTGACGGAAAGGACAGTGACAACAAATGATACGATTATATTGAGTTAACTCGAAAAATGAAGAATGAAGATGAGATATCGCAGGTTAAAATGGCATTTATTTTTGTACTGATTTATTTAAAAAATAAGATTCAAGTGTACCTGAATGATGACTGCTGATAATTCGATCTGAACTGATATAACTGCTATAGCGATTTGTAGAAATATGAGAAGTGTCGCTGTCATGTGATAGTTGTCTCTTCACTTCCTCTTCCAATATCACTTCCGAATTTGTTGCTTCCATATCATTTAGTTCTGCATGATAAAGGAAAGTTTGTGTGTTTTGCATGTTAGTTTCCGTATACAAACTTCCAAATTTTAACTAATTGATTGATTCATTAGCTGTTAATTACCATTTGTATGTAAACAAAAACTTTGCCATAAAACATAGTTTGATCGTAATGCTTTAATGATGTGAAAGAGCATATTACGTAATTATTATGCATTTCACAAAGAAATTATATTTTCAATTTCGCTATTAGCCAGAATTTCCCTTTGACCAAAGATGTATTTTAATGGCTAAATACGCAAAATTGATAGCTAGTTCACGTCATTATGACGTTATGGCCCGTTCCAAGTATCCCAGTATTATTTTATCTACCCGTTAATGAATTAGGCTATTCATATTTTGAATTGACAAATCCAGGTGATGAGGCCTTCCAAAAAAAACCTTTAAGGTGTGCTTTTAACTACTGAAATGTTCAACTAGCATAGATTGCTAATGGGATCTTTGTCATATTTGTGATATGAGCAAGTAAAAAATTGAAATCAATCGGAAAGGCTAACTGATATGATAAGGAAGAGGAATCAAACCTGGAGATAACAACGGTTGCTCATCATTATTACTCTCATCATTCTTCTCCATTATCGATACAACAGGCGTTGGACCAAGTTTAATTTTTACCGTAGCGATCGTTCGTTTCGATCCATTTTCACAGATCATTGTATTGCCACTTTCACTACCATGACCTTCTGATCTGAATTATTTATGATTACATTCATTTCATGATAATTCACTTCCTTTTAGAAGTTTAAATTTTGAAAACGATCACTGTAACATAAATGAAATACAATGATGAGGGATGATTGTACCTCGTTAGATTAGATGAGAAATGCTGATAACAAACAGTGCTGCTACTGGCACTACCGCAATTGCCATTCTTATCAGTTGCAATCAATGATGATCTTTCCTCACCACCAAAATTATCAGTTACTGTTGCTGTACTCATTTGCGCTTCCGCTTCAACTGCATCAATGTATGCATACTCATCCTGCAAATTCATTTTTCAAAATTACTCAGAAAGAATTTCATTTAGAATGGCTTCAAATTTATAAATTGCTAATTATCATGATGTCATAATGTCTTGATCTTAGATGTTATCAAAGTTGTGAATCATATCAACTGTACTGCATTGTGAAAGAAATGCGCTTTCCAATGATACGGTACGGAATTAATTGATCATTGCTTGGGATATTTTGTTTAACTAATCCACTGATTATCCATACCGCTTAATCTTATATAATTGAGATTTTATTAAGTCTCTCAGGTCTTATTAACCATATTCATTGGTGTGTACAGCTAATTTTAATAAAGATATTCACAGATAATAGAAAATACAAAAACATACGATGTTTTGATTGTTAAAGCTGCTGCTAACTGATGACATACATTGACGGGATTGATTTCGATGTCGCGTTAATGCCAACATTGACCTGCAAAAAAAGTGAATTTGATCCAAATAACATCAACAGTGATTATAGTTTGTCCAAATTTCACCCATCCAAAATACTTACATACCTAAAAGAGGCGCAACATTTTGCGCACAATATTCCGGAATCCTTGGAATGTGATTCCGTATGCTTCCTAAATTCCATATCATTAGAAAATCGCTGTGGACACATGTCACACTGCAATGATAGTTGTTCTAGCTCGTTGTGTTGAGCAATATGTCGACTCAGGTATCCGCGTGTCGGGAATTGCAACTTGCATTTGCGACATTGGTACAACTGAATTGTTGGATGTTAGCATGCACACATTTCATCTTACTTCGTTATTTATTAAATTTGCATAAAGTTGTTAGAAAAACCAACAGAAAAAAGGAAAATCAATCAATAAACATTTACAAAGAGAATTAATGATTCACCGAAGTAGAAATCATTTACTGATAATTTGATAAGTTCGTTGCTCTCTGACCATATCGGATATCTTACATCATTTATATATACATTTCAAAAAGATTGTATTTTTCTAACATTATTTGTAAAGAGAATAATGTTTATCAGATAAGCAAGGATTATCACTTATAAATCTAACTGTTACCTTATTCCTATGCTTTTGTAAGTAGTTATCGATAACAGCTTGCTCTAAAAGTCGTTTGGGCGCAATCGTCTCCCGCAGTTCGATTTGTCGCTTCACTGTTAATGTTTCTGACGTAATCGCTTCAATCGGGATATCAATTGGCTCAGTATGTTGCTCGATTGGCTTAGTTGGTAAGGTGAAGTTTGGCCTATTACTGGAAGAAAAAAAAATCCCTTGTGTAGACTAAGGCAGTAACCAAAAATGAATTTATAAATATACATGTATTAGAATACTTCATTTAATTATTTAGTTATCTTTGGTAATGTTAATTAGGATTGAGTACTTTTGAAGAAAAATGGAAAGGTTAGATTGTAGTTTTTTTCTTAGGACAAAGTTACAAATGTCTAAGTGACAATGATTTGACATACTTGACTTTCATCTTTAGGGAAAAAAAAGCGATCAATTAGACCTGAAAAAATGGCCAAAATCGGATGGAGCAATCCTTTCTGATGTTTGCTGTAATGATAATTCTCGTGTATCAAAGAGATGCGACTGGTTGACAGTTAAACGATACATCAAGCGTTTGTTAAATGGTCTACAAAACAAAAAGTATAATTTTTTTTTGGAAAAAAATAAAGGAAAAAACAGGTTCAACAAAATGAGCGACTAACATATTGCCATTTTTGGTGCGATCTGGACATTTATGCTGATAGAGATTTGATCGAAATTTGTAAGTCTGAAAAAAAAAACAAATTAAAAACTTCTTATTTTTCAAAAAACTAACGATCAATAAAATAAGAGAAAGAAGGAAGTGAAGAAGGATGAATTAAAAGGAATGATATAATAAAGGACATTGTAAGTAAACTTCATCTAAAAGAATCATTGCATTATGTGCTTACTGAAAAGTACAATGAAATCAAAAATATTAAAAAAAAATTTTAATTAAAATATAAAATTATATAACATAAATCATTTGTAAGCAAAGTGTTATCAAACAATTGTTGTAAGGCACAAATTTGATGGGAAATGAAAGAATGAAAATGAGAAAAACAAATTTGAGAAACAAAAATGGCAAAGATAGAATGATAGTGCAATCGATTGAACATTTTTTTTTCTTAACTAACTTTCATTACGATCATATCATCTCGTCCCTTTTCATTTATTATCACTTCTTAACATATTTAATCATTCTATAACATACCAATATCCATCTTTTTCTTCATACTCTAATCCACTATATCTGTTTTGATTCTATGTTTCTAAATTAATTAGTACTTATCTAATTGTAAATTACAAGTTGTAAATGAACCATCATCTTAGATATTCTTGATTTTCAATACGATTATTGTACATGTTACTCCGTAATGAAATTAAATGTTGACGTGATGGAATATTTCAAATGTATTAACAGGAATTGTTTTCAAAGTTTAAGAGACAGAGTTTACGCAGAATAATTACTTTACAATAAATACAAATAGTAGGATTGAACATCGAATGAAATGAGTGTTTTTCCAGGGAAGACAAATAGAACTGTTCCGGAGAAGGATTTACAGAAGTAATGGATGAAATTTGCATGAACAATAAGAAGATTAGGCGCGCTTTGTTTATTATTATCTTAGATCACTTTTAAAGATGCATGATAAACCGCCAAAAGTGGAAAAAAAAAGGAACCTTATAGCAGAATTTGCATCTGAAAGGTCGATCGTTGGAATGCTTTACGGCATGCTGTTTAAGATACCACACAGAGTTGAACAATTTACCGCAATCTTTGCATGCACATTGCTGATTCTTCTCTAAAGTTATATTAATATTGTCCACTTCCGTTGGACAAATTACAACCGGTGGTGGCGGTACTGTTGCTTCCGCCGGTTGACTCTGAAACATACAAATTACTCATTGATTTGTTTCCTTATTTTTTTTTCTTTTTATTTAACATTTCAAAATGTTGTAATAATTTTTTCTTTCTGTCTCTTATGCTAATAAAAATTAATAGAGAAACATCGTGTCACCATTTTCTTTGCTTCACAAACATCCAAATTGGCGAATGGACTGAAAGAAATGGTTCAATCCTCCTTTGCGAAACTGATATTTAGTCAAATGTTGCAATAAATATGTGACGCACTGTCCCAAATATTCCGGTAATTATGCTATATCCGGTAGTCCTCGCAGTTTTACTCATGGAAGAAACCTTAATCTCATAGTTACTAATATATGGCTACCTTAACTTTCATTTAGTTAAGGTTAATAGTAAATATTCCTTTAAAATGATGATGAAATCTACAAACTTCATTGACAAATCGCTTTGATCGAGGAGATGAATCGTGATAAAAAATATGTTCAAATTATATGATAAATTAAATTTTTGTGGAAATTTTCATCATCAATTTATCAGAAAAATTGAAATTACCATTCGAACATCGTTCAAATTCAGATATTGCTGCTCAATTTGCATCATCGTTGCAAGCTGATCGATGTTTCTTCGTTACAGTAAAATTTAGCAAATTTGAATTTAGCGTTTTCGTCGCATCTTTTCTTTGTTATCATAAAAATCTCCTGAAGAATTAAGTTCGTTAAAAAGCTAGCGTATAACATTATAACAGAAAAACAAGTGTTATCATATAAAGTCTTATCATATACATCATCGAATGTCTCATTTGTACTTTTAAAATGAGAGAAAATCACATATGGGTAAATAAATAGACGAAGTTCAAAGTGCAAAATAACGATGAATCGTTTAAAGAAAAAAAAAGCACAAGGTAATAATTTCATTCAAGAATGTTTTATTTGGAATTACAACATTTTAATTTGAAATTAGAAGGAGCAAAAAAAAAAAATTCTTAAACTAAAGATCAAAAATGGAAAACAAAAACAAAGAACTGTTCAAGGGGGCAAAGAATCCCGAAAAAAGATGGAAATATTATTCCAAAGATCAGGCACCATTACTTTTTGCCTAAATGGTAACAATGAAGTCTCATTCTAATTATCTTAGAAATTTCATGCGTGCTTTAATTCCGGAATTATTTCAGGTTATTATGAAATGTTGATTTAATCATAATATTCTAATATCACTACTTTTTTTAACCATTCGCAGCGCAATAATATAAAATTATGCAAAAAGAAAACCAACACAGTGGTCAACAGGATGATAATAGTAATAGGAATCGATAAACTATAAACTGATAATTGATTACAACTAATTGATAACTGATTATAGTTTTACAGGTAATGTTTTCGTCTGTAAACTATTGCATACGGAAATCAACAAGAATGAAATTATCGCTAGTGATATTTCGAGAAGCATCATAACACTCTTCTTGCTTGCTTATCTTTTATTATCAAAGCTTTCTGGAAAATAGATCCTAAAGCCATTCGCAAAGTGCCTGTAGAACATGGCTTTTAAATAGAGATTACTCAAATAATGAAAATACAAAACTCAATTACTTATAATTCATTATATCTTCCTCTTCAAAAAGTTCGCGACATTACCAATTTATTGCTTATAAAAGGGTTACTAATAAAAGGGTCAAAAATAAACACTTGATATTTGAGGTGATGTTAGTATGATTTACTAATAATTGCGATATCAATCATTTAATTTTAATCTTTCAAGCGAGATACTGCTATTTCAGTGAAACTTGAATTCTGTTATCACTTCAAGTCACCAATATCGATTCGTCTTATCTGGAAATTCTAAAATTTCGCTGGAAAAAAAAGTTAGTTGAATTAGCATAATCAAAATGTTTGCACTGATTCTATGCCATATAAGACCTAGAGAGAAAAGGTATCAAAGAATGTTAAGGAATAATCTTTTTGAAATAATTTTATTAGATATATTTACGATGACTAAATTAGTGATACCAGTTTCAAAGCAATATTAAAAGATTTGGCTATCCTTAAAGGTCTGTGAATATACTGTTCAAAATGATGAAATAATTGAGCATTCATGCGTATTTTGCATTTCAGAGAAACTTAATATCTAAAAAAAAGATTTTCTTTTCATAAAAAAGATATCATTTGAATTGATGTTTGACAATAATAGATGTTTGAGAAGGAAGCAACGAAAGGAATGAATCCGGATAGTTCCGGTTCAAGGTACAAAAGGATACATTTCCATTTTGCATTTTGATATTATTTGGGATTTAACAGGATATCAGAACTATCCGAACATTTCAAGTTCATGCGATACGAGAAATGGTATACTGTTCATTCAACCATTCATTTTAATTTATTCATTGGTTACAACATTGTTAGAAGATAATTTTACCTTCTGAGATCGTATAAATGATAAAGGACTAATGATTTAATCATTCAAATCGATCGTTGAAGAATAATGACATTATGTGACATTTTTAGGGTTTATTCTCGACTTCAGATGAAAGCGATTCAGATCGAACTATAAAATAGGAACACAAATGGTACGTTATCCCCTTCATTATAGGTTAACTCTGATAGTGTTTGTAATTTTTGTGATATGGATGGTGCATAGATTGATGTTGATTAATTAACATTTCAAAAGGAGCGAAATATTTAAAATAACAAATCTCTTCATTAGAATTATCACGAATCTAAATTTGCTTGAGCAGTAGAAATTTGAATTTGTCGTCTAATCTCACATACTCAAAACAAATAAATGGAGCAAATCAATATTACGCGACTCCCACTTATTAATTACTTGGCCATAAAGAGATCTATTACTATTTATAGACAATTTTTGATGAAATTTAGTCCCACCCTAACCTGATAAGGTTATCTGAGGTCACTGGTAAGGAACGGACAAAGTAGATCATTATTTGGAGGACATTTGAGGGTAAGCAAGACAAGTTTTAAGACAGACCACAAAGTCAAGTTGGTGATAGATCCGATCACTGATAAGCTCTCAGTTCCCTACGAATTACTCTATCGACAAAAGGGCATCTCAATTACAGTCCATGCAGACATATATGCGCATTCCATTCCAATTACCCGCTGTACATAATCCTCCCATACCCTCTCGTCGAAGATTACAGTGAAGAAATAACTAATTATTGATGATGGGTACGATGCTATCTGATTTGGGTAAGAAATGTAATGCAGGGTTAGGGGAAGGTTAAACGTGATGTTGTCTTCAAAACAATCAATCATCAATCTGTATATCAATCTATGATAAGATCAAAATCTAAATTGGACATTTTTCTTAAATAGACCTCTTGGAATGAGTCAAAAAATGGACCAATGCTAAGATAATAAATAAAAGGATTGAAATGAAATTTCAAACAATTTGATAGTTAAAATTGCTTCAATTTCAAAAATATCAATAGAAGCAAATACTTTAATGGAGCTAAATGTGAGGAATATATGTTGATGAGGACAGTTATAAAAGAGTCCAATCAATTCCAGGACCCAACCCAATCCAAAGCTTTATGACTATTTCAAGGCTTTACTACACAGGAATGATAACCATTCACTTTTGCTTGCTTTCCTTTCTTATGTTAACAAGCTTTTTTTTTTTTTTAAATTGCTTGAAATCTTCCAGAGAAATTCTCACAAAATATTTTCACATTTCTCAACTCGTTTCATCTGATCACTTTGTTAGTGTCAATGTTAAGATTCATGGGACATTTGTCATTGAACTGTCAATTTACTTACATCATTTGGCTTTCATCTGGAATGACATAATTTCAATAACGAGAAAAATTAAGAAATTTTGAAAAAGCAAGTTGACAAATGCTAATAACTAAACGATGAAAAGGTGCCTTCAGAGAGAAAGTAAAACAAAGTAAGAAATGAGTGGTCGCTAGAAAAAAAAAAAGTTGGTCTGTTAAGGTTTAAATTAAACTTTGAAATTTGTAGCATTGAAATTGTAAACATACCGAAGTTATGTATCATTTAAATGACTAATTTTCATTGTAAGCTATTCAACGCTTAAAAATCAAGCAGAAATTCCTAAATGGTGGAAACAATGAGAAAAATATCGTGTGTGTGTGTGTGTGTGTGTGTGTGTGTGTGTGTGCGTGCGTGTGTGTGTGTGTGTGACAAAGGAATGAACTGATCATTA
>NW_018108182.1:44178-50170 GCF_000183805.2 Loa loa | reverse complement strand
AGTAGTGTGTGTGTGTGTGTGTGTGTGTGTGTGTGTGTGTGTGTGTGCGTGCGTGTGTGTGTGTGTGTGCAAAGGAATGAACTGATCATTAGCTTAATTTGAAAAAAACGGTATTCCCGGTGAACGACCGAACGGGGAACTAGATCGATGATGTATTATGGAGTAAAGTTTATTCTTTTCATTTTTTGCCATCATGAATTATTCTAACCAGTAGTGGGAAAAGTGTTACTTCATCGTTTGCAATCTTACAAAACAACATTTTTTCCAACAAATTTCTTTAAGTAAAATTTGTTTTCTAAAAAAGTTATCAAAATTTTCGTCTAGTTTTTTATTCTATAGACGTGGAAAACTGGTTATCAATTCAGAATTCTGGTTATTAATTCAAGATTCCAGATTATCGATTCAGGATTCTGGCTATCAATTTGGAATTCTCCATAAAAAAAATAAGGAAGTTAAAATTTTTTCCCCAAAATATCAGTGTACGCATTTATGGCGCTTTTTCTTTCAAATTTTACTAGCCTCTAATTTCACTAAATTTTGCAAATATTGAATTTTCCTTTTTTTTTATTGCATAATGATTTTCTGCTTATCTTTTCATTTCAGTTTATTTCGCCCTTTCATGGACCAAATATTTTTATCAAAAATAGCTTAACTCAAAGGCTTTAGTCCTAACAATGAGGTAAAATGTGACAGCGATGCTAAGATTGATGCAACAAGCACTAAACTTGAAAAAATTCATTTCCGAACTGAATCTTCTGAAAAAAAAAAAACTCTTTTCTTTGCTTTGAAATCTTATAACAGGCAGATATGTCCATCTTATTCAAAAGTAAGTGATAGAAGGACTGTTTAGGTTTTGATATTGTTGATGTCGTTGCACTGAACATTCCAACAAGTTTTATGAAGAATCTTTTCCGGAATATTGAGACATTCGGAGAAAAAATGATTCCAGGATATATTCCTGATCAGATAATCGTATCACTCGCATAATGAGCACTATATTTCCTTGTTTAGCTTTAGTTCTGGATCTCGAAACTAGGTAGAAAAAAAATATTATATTGGAAATTCAAGTAAAATTTTTAAAAAGAAGGCAAGAAAATTGAATTATTGGATTCATATAAAGTAATTAACGCTAATGTGTAACAGTAAGACTTGATAATTTATATTAGTAAATAACAAAGTGAGTGTGATAAGCTGATAAAAATGCTTCGTTTTTTTTTTCAACAAAACATTTAAATGTGCAGTTTATTTCGAGCGGAATCTTTCTATAACGTTAAAATCTTTGAATGGTAATTAGTTGAGGAGTAGGAACAGAAATTTTATTACTACTGAACCAATTGCCACTCAAAGATTGAAAGCAACAGGAAGCACTTTGTTCTTTCCTTTCATAATAAAATATTTCATTTCTAAAACAAAAAATGTAAACAAGGAGAAAGGGAAAAGAAATTGAAATTATCTGGTCACCACTGATTATCATTCATTGCTTCAATCTTTCCTTGACCAGAAGAAAGGAAATCATGTCATATTTCTAGGAATAAATGATCAAATGTTGAAAATTGAAAAAAAAAAACGCGATTCTTCCTTCCCTTCTTTTTTTCTTTAAAAAGAAAATATTCCATTTTTAAAATGATAAAGTGTAAATAAGAAGAAAGGGACTGGTCACCGCCATTGTCATTCTTATTGTGACCATCATTAGAAAAATGGAATTTAATACAAAAATTAGACAAATTATTTGTTGTTTAATAGATGAAATAACCCAATGTTGTGCAAAATATCAAAATATTCAGTCTGTATACAACATTAATAGATATGGAAATGGTGACACGAATTAACAAAAATAGGATCCGCTTGTCTTGGAAATTCCAAATAGAAGATACTGCATTTGTTAATCAATGATACTGTATAATTTCATCTAATAATATTCTGATCATTCGATATTATTAGCCCCGATTTATGTCATATGCAAAATTTGGATTGAATGCTATTAAGAAGTCTTCCTGTACTCTTAAAAAATTGATTTTTGACGAAAATAAGTATCAATTAAAGAAGCATATAGGTGAACCTCAAGAAAAAACTGTTGTATCAGTATTGCAAATTTTTTAAATCTTAGATTCCTTCTGCCTGGAGCATTCAACTATAATAATTGCAAAGGGTAATTAGTACTAATTCCTAGTAGTATCAATCAAAGTACAGAAATGTAAAACTTTTAGCATCTAATCAACTGAAAAAATGCCGAAATGTTTCGAGAATTTCTAAAATTTCATTAGAATTTAGGTCGCATACGGTAATACGGTAGTATAGGAGAAAATGAGAATTTATGAAATAGGAACAGAACAAAAAGCATTTAACGGAAGATCCGATTAAAAAATTTTTATCAGTATATCACTCTTAAAACGGCCGCATGAAATAACTTCCTGTCTACCTTTCTCTTTCTCCCATTTTCTTCCCATTAAAGGGGATTAATCATTTCAATCCTTTATTTCCATCGTACCGTAGTTTAATAATTAAAATTGCTAAGCAGTTTAAAAATTTCATCAAGTTGCAATACACAAAAGATAAGTATATCACAATCATTATTCAAGTTTATCGGTTTTCATTAACAAAATGATAAGTTATTAGCATACTAATAAAAGATGATAAGGAAATAGTTTATCGTATTTTTATTAGGAATTTAATATCAATTTATCACCAGATAATTACTAATTCACGTCCAATTTGGGTAAAAATCCAGAAAAACTATGATGTAGCAATAATTTCTGCCAGACAATATTTAATTTAAAAAAAAAAAATCATATTGCGTGATGGTAGTAAGACAAAAAAAAAGATCAACAAAATAAACTTATCATCAATCGAGTATTATTATGATTGGTAAAGATTGAAATTTTGATGAATATTTCAAAAACAGTTAGTTACCCATCTAAATGCTACTTTCATTGGAGAAGAAAGACCACGAAAAAAAAAAAAAAAGTTTTTTACAATTAGTAATTGTGGTAAAATGAAGTTTATAAAAGTGGGGAGGAGCACAAATGGTCCATCATTTAAGAAAGGTTGCAAAAATGCAAAATGCTTCCAATGTTGATTAATTATACCTTAAATCAGTTGAATAAATCATTGGCACCGAAAAATGATTGTGTATCGTCTTCCATGTCTCCAATTTCCTCCTCTCTGCTCAACTTTATGATATGATTGTTTCGAAGAGCAATTAATTTATTACTGCCATGGAATTTTTTTTGCTACAATATTTTTCAGGAATATTTGGCAATTTTTTTTTTTTGTGGTTCACATAAATTTTCATTAATTTTTAAATTAGTTAGGAAATTAATGATTTATTTAACGATAATTACATCGTTTTATGTGAAACTGATAAGTTTTCAACAACAAAAACGAAAAAAAAAATCAACCACACTTGATTATTGCAAAATTCCATTCCACAATCAAATCAAAATCCAAATTTATTGGTGAAATGAAATTTTAATTTTTCGAAATTAAAATAACTTAAATGCATTTATTGTATGTGTTGTAAAAAGTTGTAACTTTAAAGAGAAGAAAAAAAAGAAATGATAAAATTAACAATTGAAATAAGTGATAGTATCATTAAAAAAAAAAAAGAAAAAAGGAAATGCAAATATTATTGAAACGAAGGCTGCAAGATGTTCTTTCTTCTTCCTTTCCTTGCTTTCTTTATTTTTTTTTTTCTTTTCAAGACGATAGCAAAAACATAAATCTTTGAATTAAGACATCTTCAGGATATTTATGCTATCATCGCATATGTAGTAGTACTACAACGGTTGCTCAAAATTCTTTTCGTTTTTGAAAGCATTTCATATCAGGTAACATTTCGAAATAGACACCACAATCATTCCTCATCGCTAACTTTTACTAATATTATGATTGATATAAAAGAAATGGGTGGAAGAAAAAAGTGGACAGGTCATCATCATTACATCCATTCGTTATGTCCACTCTAACAAGCAACAAATAAGTTTATTCTAAATGGAGCAAACTTTCATTTCTACTAATATTTCAATAAGTTTATAAATGAAATTTACAATGAAGTAAAAAGAAGCAGTGTGAAGAAAAAAAAAAAAGGAAAATTGGACATTACAATTTTTCCTGCCTTAGTAATTTAAGTAGCTTGTTAAGTTTATTTTTGTAGAATAGAAAAAATTTTGAAAAACTTATCAATAATGAATTAATTAAGCAATTATTAACAGCAAAAAAAAAGTCGAAATCATTCTACTACAAGTAAAATTTAATGAAATTATTAAAATTTTCATTAACAGTTTGAGGAGTGGATCAGCTTACTCCAACCAATATCAAATCAAATGTGATGCAACAGTAGTTGTACACCAATATCATAATTTGAAATCAATGAAGACAGTCTTTGGTAATTTCAAATGTATGCCATTCCCTTCCAATTAATAATTTGTTCAATTTTTGATTAATTTTATGCCAAAATTTTAAAAATGAAAAATTTGCATATTTTGCATTTTTCTTGTTGAAAGAATGATACGAAAAAAAAAGCAGAAGGAGAAGATGGAAAACCGTAAACTTCAATGTTTACTTCCATCTTTCTCGCTCTCTCATCGTAATATTAAAAATTTAAATGCTTGATTAGGTCGAAATGGAAAGAAACATATTTCCGAAAGCTGCAACTCAAGGAAACAAACCTTTTGCTTTACTCAAATATTTTAAGTACTAATGAAACAAATGAGACAAATTGATGACAATAATCCTAAATCATTTTCCAGCTACCTTACGATAGGATTATTGAGATATTCGAATAGATGATCAGTGATCTTTATGATAATGATATTTACCAATGACTTTTTTTTCAATTATGAATTCGAAAAAAAAGAAAAAAGAAAAAAGGAAAATTTATTTGCATTTAATGAAAGCAATTCGTGCGCATGTATAAAATCAATCGATCAATGATTGTTAACTGATAGTAACATCAAGTTATCGTAGATATCAATGATAATGTGTACATGGAAAGGAAAGTGATAAAAAGTACAAACACAATTTCTTAGTAATTAAAGAAATTTCTCCAATTATTTTCAAAATTCATTTTTACGTTAGGAAAGTGTAAATTATTTTATCTCAAAAAAAGAAAGGAATAGAAAAAAAAAGGATTTTGTTGGAATTGGATGAAATTTGATTTAACAAAAATTTTTAAAGTGAAAAAAAAATTTTTCAAATCTCAAATTTTAAAATGAAATAATGAGACCAAATAGTAAAAAGTTGATAAACGAATGCATTTTATATTTACACGTTTTACTATTTACTTTGACGTTTTGCATCAGTAAACGTAAATGATGCGTAAATACATGCAAATCGTATCAGAATCCATCGCCAAAAATAAAATTATACAGGTAGAAGAGTTGATGAATGAAAATATGCAATCACCTGCTTATTCTAACTATACTAGAATTAGCCTAGTCTAAATTCTCGATTTCTTGCCATCTTTTCGAATTATTTACTCATTTACATTAGGCGGTAAATTGTTCATGTTGATGGAATTAATCGATAAACTTTCTGCAATACATTTTACAACGATATATTGAAATTGTGATAGGATTCATTTAGCTTTTACAGTAGTCAAATTTCACATTCACCTTCTACGAGAATCCACTTATTTCAAAGCATTTAAAATGAAAAGCATTCAGTAAATCAGTGGGTGACGTATTTCACATGAATGATCTATAAGTGATGAAAGTTAAAAAGGACATATAGAAAGGGTAATGTTGTGCCAGTCACCGGAAAAGGCCTTAAAATGGATAGAAGAAAACGGATGGAAAGAATTGTTATCATCAGCAATGTCCACTCCCCCAATAAAAAGTATCCTTTCCCCGTTTTCAGCCATTTTGGTTTCTATGCAACCATTTCTCATTTAGGTCTTACGGATCAGCTTTTTTTTGAGCATTATTTGATGAACCGTGAAATGGAATACAAATTGGTTAACACGTTTTCTCGTCTTTTAAGGAGTTGAAAATGA
>NW_018108182.1:39870-43946 GCF_000183805.2 Loa loa | reverse complement strand
CTTTAATTCTATATTTGGCATATCATCAATTATCTGAAATTGTTTACATAAGTTGATGGTGTAATTCTTAATGTTTTTTTTTGGATTTTTAAGCTGCTTATTGAATTTATCGTTTCATAAAATTTTGATAAAAAACATAAATTTTTTTTGCATAAATTATACAATTTTAAAGAAGTAAGAGAAAATGAATTGATTAGGAAAGTAAAAGTTGGAAATGGAAAAAGAATCGGGAATAGAATTAGGAAGGAGAGAAGAATCTATCTACCGTATCACTTAGCAAATTATTAGTTGTTTGATTTTTGTAAAGTAAATATAAATAGAATGTGATAGGATTCATTTAGCTTTTACAGTAGTCAAATTTCACATTCACCTTCTACGAGAATCCACTTATTTCAAAGCATTTAAAATGAAAAGCATTCAGTAAATCAGTGGGTGACGTATTTCACATGAATGATCTATAAGTGATGAAAGTTAAAAAGGACATATAGAAAGGGTAATGTTGTGCCAGTCACCGGAAAAGGCCTTAAAATGGATAGAAGAAAACGGATGGAAAGAATTGTTATCATCAGCAATGTCCACTCCCCCCAATAAAAAAGTATCCTTTTCCCCCGTTTTCAGCCATTTTGGTTTCTATGCAACCATTTCTCATTTAGGTCTTACGGATCAGCTTTTTTTTTGAGCATTATTTGATGAACCGTGAAATGGAATACAAATTGGTTAACACGTTTTCTCGTCTTTTAAGGAGTTGAAAATGATATTTTGAACATATATTATCAATGCTATAATAAAATACTTGAAAGGATATTTGTAATAATGAGATAAATCAGATTAGATCAGTGAGTACTAGCAGCAGTAGTTAGTGATATTTGTTATCAGTATGTAAACATATATTATCAGTACTATAACAAATGCTTGAAAGGATATCTATAATTACGAGACAAATCAAATTAAATCAATAAATAGTAGTAATAGTAATATAAATTTGGTAGACCGTGGACCCGAATAAACTTTAACCTTAAGAACAAATGATAACTGATAAAAGAATTGACATCAACGATTCTATGTGAGAAAATATGGAATAAGGATTTTTGGGAATTTTGAAATTCCGACATTTCCGCTTTATCAATGATTTTCAGGTGGAGAATTATAGTTTACTAGTTCATTAGGACATGCACTAAATAACAGTTATAAATAAATCATACTGTCCCTACTGATCAGCTGTTTAATTAACATAAATATAACACACGTATTATATCTGACAAGTGACACACAAATTAAATAGTGTATATTTATGTTTGATAACTATTTCATTCGTTTAGCAAAAATTTAATAATTTCAATTCTTATGAAGTTTCAATTTTTCAAGAATTTACAACAATTTAATCTTTATTTGGCTAACATGAAAATGTCTAATATGAAAACTGCCCTGTGACTAAGAAATAAAAGAGCCATTTGAATAATCAATATCTTGGGAATGCTTGCTTTCGCTTATCATTGATGAATTATAAATATAAACATAAACCAACATTTGATGCAATAATATTCGATAAAGTAGCTATTGCTAAAGATAGAATCAACTGATAATTAAAATTGCTGACCAGAAGAGATGCTCTAATTTGTTTAAATAATTCAAATATCCAAATATTCAAAATATTTCAAATATTTTTTTTCAAATATTTCAAATATTCAAGTATTACATTACTCAAATATTCAAATATATTATATGTTCAAAATATTAAATTATTATATTCAAATATATATTTTTTTATTACAATAAAGTTGATTTTCAAATAAAATAATTTCGGAAATTATTTTCAAAAAATTATTTTTGTTTAAGATTTATTCTCAAAATGTATCTTTACTTTCATTTGAAGGCGAAAAAAAAAGGAACATTTCAAGATTTTTATATGGTCTGATTTTTATTTTAAAAAAAATTTATTTTAAAAAAAAAAAAAAAGAAGTGAGAATAAATTTGGGAAAAAAAGGAAAAAATAGGTGTTTGAATGGTTGTAAAACTAAGATATCATTGAATTTTTAGAAAAGAACAAAGATGAGAAATCGATGAAATCAACTTTTCATCTATACTTAATGATCAAAAATCTTGAATACAATGAACTTAAACGTAAAGCATGAGGAAAGAATTATGGAAATTTGAGTAAGCAGTAGGGAGAATGAAAGAGATAAGCGGCTGACCAATGCAGGTTTCAGTATGACTGGAAGCATTGGTCATTGCTTCATGTTAATCTGTCCACCAAGTGACGCAATCGAAAAGGCGTTCCCTTACTCCCTTCTTTGCTCTATCCTTTGAGAGTTAACTACTTGGGATGCATTTATGATTCCCAAAGGCAGGATGAAGCTGTCAGTCAGCTGTTGCGGAATTTCGGACACTTCTTTTCAGTAACTTCTGACCAGCAAAAGGGCAGGAGAAGGAAATGAAAGGGATGGAAAACATTCACTTTCATGACAAAGAAACAAAATTTTAAAATGCAATATTTGAATGAAATTCAGAAATATAAATGTTGTCCAGTTTTCAATGGTGTCCAATGGTGTTTAGTCAATGGTGTCCTCTGTTGATGACACCAACGCAACAGAAGTGTCACCATTTTAAATGATATATTATTTCACTTAATTGCATGGCTAATCAAATTGATTGTTTGTGGTTGGCATTGGTTACCTCAGATATGCATCGGGCCTGATTGAAACTTTCTGGTCTATATCCTGCTCAGTTTATCAATGCACGTATCATCAAGTGTCCATGCTGAATTTCCGATTATGTCACATATCCTCACATCATTGCTTATAAGGAATAGTTTATGAAAAAAAAAAGAAAAAGTTGGAGTATATCTCTGAGAAAAGCAAAATTTTGAAAAGAATTCAAAAAATTTGTTTAATTTATTTTGCTAGTATAAATTTTTATCAAAATGGAAATGAATTTGTACAGCCTGCATTTATCTCATATCAAAAATAGGCAAGCAGGCAACAGGCTGAAGTGGACGAATGTGGACGGAAGATATAAAATTTCAAATTCACTCACGCTACAATGACCACTGCGAATTATACTCGGGCAGCTGTTTGAATTTAAAATTCAAACCCTACTTAGCCTGATGAAAGCGAACGGCTGGAAAGGAAGGATTTAAATATTTAATTCATTAATATATAAAAAGTAACATTCATATTTATGCGCAACTAACTTCAGTTAGATATTTCTATTTGGAATCAATTTCAAATTTATTGTTTCACGTATTTGTATATATTAATTTTTATAAATATCTAATTGTTAAAACAATGGAAACAATTCAAATAAGCACGTCGGATTTTGATAATAGAATTTGAAAGTTAAATTCGATCAAATTATATCTACAATATACTCCAAGAGATCTTAATGAGTAGAAGGTATTATTATGTTGTTGATGTGCTACTTTCGTCTTTTCATCATCATCTTTTCCTTCTTCTTTTTCTTCATTTTTTCTGAATTGTCCCCACATTGTTGATCATTTGTGATGAAAAAGCAAGCGCAATGTAAGTAGTTGTACATTGCTAATAAGATAAGCAATATCTTTCAGTTAATTAATTAGCATAACCATAACCGCATGGCGGAAATGGTTAGTGAAATGGAGAATTGATATTAAAGAAGCATAAAAAAAAGAGTCCCTTATGAATTTAGTTAAATCCATGAGACACATAGAGACAGACAAAATGCGTGAGAATAGCCTTGAAAACAAGCGATAACAAAAAAAAAGAAAAATAAATAAATATAGTGAGAATGATGGGCAGGTGGTATTTGTGATTGATACGATGGCGGCGTCCGAACGGTCGTCAATTCATCCTTTTGAAATGTTCCCATTCAACTGTTCCGATCTATATTCCATCCATCCATCCATCCATCCATCTATCTATCTATCTATCTATCTATCTATCTATCTATCTATCTATCTATCTATCTATCCATCTATCTATCTGCTTGTGCAAGCAAGCAAGCAAGCGAAATTATGCAATCTTAACGGAATTCGTAGAAAGGTGCTGTTACTACGTGAAAGGCGGGTAGAATAGAGGGAATGGATTGGAAGCGGGAAGATG
>NW_018108182.1:36855-39845 GCF_000183805.2 Loa loa | reverse complement strand
TCTATCTATCTATCTATCTATCTATCTATCTATCTATCTATCTATCTATCCATCTATCTATCTGCTTGTGCAAGCAAGCAAGCAAGCGAAATTATGCAATCTTAACGGAATTCGTAGAAAGGTGCTGTTACTACGTGAAAGGCGGGGTAGAATAGAGGGAATGGATTGGAAGCGGGAAGATGCTATGGCACTATGTCGAAGAAAAGTGCACCTTTGTGAGAAAAAGTACAATAAAAGCCTCGACATCCTCCTCAACTATCTAGCCTTTGTGGCTTCTTTGACCAATGGATGACAGCTGTAATGTTCCAGAACTAGTAATGCTACTAACAGTGTGAGCAAAAAAACTTGACAGAGATAAATGGATGCTTTTGGCAGTAGTAATAATTCTATCCACTGAAATTCTCCACGAGCCTTATTATTTGGAGTTTAGCTGAGCCCCAGGCTCTAAATAGCTTCATTCATCACAGCGCGTATATAAGCTTTCAGTAGTACCAATAGTGATATTACTGTAATAATAGCAGTAGCAGTAATAGTTGTAGTAATGGTAGTAGCTATACTAGTTGTAGTAGCAGTCTGTAATAGTGAGCATTCTCAAAATAGCTTATGGTCAAAGAGATGCTAGTACAACAGACACAACAATGGGTACAACAGCTTTTCATTTCCATTCCAGTTCATGTTATGAAAAAATGATTAGAATAGAATTATAAAGTACACACACATATACACATACACAGACAGACAGACAGACATATATACACACACAACTTGAAAGTGTATTTTGATTTTGAAGACGCAATTTTCAAAAATACAATCAGAAGAAGGAAGAAAAGAATTTTTGTAAGCTGTAAGGAATTATTTCTATTGTAGAAATTCAATAATCAGTCTTTTAGTGAATAAGTTATCAATCCTATAATACAAGGATTGTCATCTTCTCTTTTTAAAGTATACCTTGAGATAAAGTGAGACTAAATGTCTCATTCCCATGTAAATGTTTAGTATTCACGTGAAATAACCAACCCATCCAAACTGATTGTTTCAATTAAATGGGCTAAAAAAGAAAAAAAAAAAAGTCAAAACCATTTGGAATTTGCAGCAATCTGTTGGATTAATAGATAGCAGACAGCTTTCAATTTTGACGGCACATAGACATCACTTTTTTTTTTTTTCATTTGGAAAAAACGAAATGATAATGACAGGGAAAATACGCTGTAAAAGGACATCTGTACTTGAGACTAGTGTTTATTTCTCGTCCTGTATGATTGAAGATGATTGACAAGAAATGAGATCTTTAATCTTTCCTCTATTTTATGAAGATATTTTAGAGGAACAATGAACTTTGACCCTATCAAATATTTCGAACTAAAAGGACCATAAAAATTGGCATCTCTCAAACATAAAAAGATTTGACAGTAATTGTGTGGAAGTGACAACATGCTATTGTTACAGTGTCGTAAAATTATTACTTATAATTATTTATTGGATGCTATTTAATAACTGTTTGTTTGAATGGGAAAAAATTTTTGAAATCAAACTTCTGCATTTCTTCCTTTAATGTAGCTAAAATTGATACATAAGATTATGAGAATTTATTATCAAAAGAAAGGATTTGTTGATGATAACATAATCATAATCCTGAGGAGAATAACATTCAGTACTTGTCTATTCATTGAATGTTTATTTAATTAACATTTCAAATTTGATATCATTTCAGTGTTCAAAGGAATGAAGGATTTAGAAAGGAAGAAGTTTGATGTTGAATGTCCATCAGAGATCTTCAACAATTTATTGCTGATTGAATATCACATTCCTCATCTTTCGTTCCTTTTTGAGATGTTTTGATTGAGAGATGAATGAATGAATGATGAGTTCGATTTCATTTTTTATACTTAATTCAGAAGTAGCATTAATTGAAAATATATGCAAGACTATGATATTATCATTATTCATAATACAATAGTTGATTACTGTCAGGATTATAGGTATGACCAACACTCAGTAAATCAGTTAATGGACCAAGACTTTGTCCACTACTTCTCCTCCTGTTTTTAAAAACGATGACACGATTTGGTCGATTTTGGTTCCAGCGTGATCACTTTGATCAGTTATCAGTTGAATAATCCTTCGCCTAGCATTAATAAGCCAATTATTAACTTGCAGTATTCTATCCTTTGATGAAATTTCAACACGGAGATAAACAAGAAAGGAAGCAGAAAAAGGGAAGAACAAAGTATTTCACATTGAAAACCCATGTAAATAGATTTGAACAAATATTCCGTTGAAACGTACCCAAATAGATTTGGATGAAGTGTATCACGTTGACAACGTTTCCAAATAGATTTGAACAAAGTACATCACGTTGACAATACATCCAATTCGGACGGTAAAGTTGAAGAAATGTCGCAGAATGTAGAAGTGAGATGAAAAATATTTTTGAATAAGAGCGGAACTGAAATGGAAATGAAGAGGGAAAAGGAAGCTGAATAAATCTTGCTTAGATTCCATCTCTCTCTCTCTCTCCCTCTCTCTCCTTCTCTTCCTCTCTTCAATTTAGTTTCCTTCCCGTTGCTTTTATCAACATTTTCCCTATTCTGTAAAATTTCACTATTTTTCTTATACTTCATATGATCACTTGATCATTTGATCACTTATGATCGAAGTATACAATCAACCATTGATCGTTCTAATTCAACAACTAAATCAAAAAAAAAGTTGCAATTCGAATAAGTCTTTTTTTTTAATTTAATTGAAAAAAAAAACGATTAGAAAGAGATGATGAAAAGGAAAGAAAGATATGAGTGAGTAAAGAGAAAAGATGGATAAATAGATAGATGGTTATGTTGCAAAGGAGCATTTTACATTCTAATGAGTACTACTAACAAAATATATTTATAGCTGATCGAACGGAATGTTCCGTTCTTTCCTGTAAAATTCAGCAAGGAAGTAGAAAAAGCTTCCTAAATTTTTTTCTTTTTTTTTTTTTTTTTTGTTTT